>NC_091192.1:27384178-27419178 GCF_040958095.1 Procambarus clarkii
TGGAACATGAAGACCTGGCTTAATTACCTTTAGTTTGAGGCGATTTCGCGATCTAACCGGGTCACCCTATATCCTGACATTAATGGCCATAAATGAATGATAAACGGGTTTCGGATAGACACTTAACTTGAATTGTAGACATCGTGTTGGAGATGGTACCTTTGGTTTCCATAACACTACGTCCAAGTAAAATTAACAGGAGCCGAATTTGCTCCCGTGTGAGCCTCTGGTCTCAATATAAACAATGGCTGTTTAACACTCCATACTATTGACGTTACTGGCCGACATTGTCCAGAATGATAGGAGCCGAATTTGCTCCACACGTCTCGGAGGTGACACAACAATGGCTGCCCTCCTTCCCCACTGACGCCTGGCCTACTTTGTCCAGATGTCAGAAAGTGATAGAAGGGTCACATTTACTCTACTTTAATATTGATAATTAAGTTAATTTATATAAGATGTTTTTATGATGGTAAAGTCCAAAGACTAATGTATTTAAGAATAATTCCCAGCAGAATAGCTGGTGAATTATAATAGTATGTGGTGATGATATCCCGTTTTCTATAGACGGTAATTCCACTACAAGTTACGTTTTCTATGGGTAACTTGTTGGTAATACAGCAGCTATTATTATCTGTCTGTATGATATTATTATTAAATGGTGTCGGATTTTCCGACATAATTCCCCAGGGGGCTGCTCACGGGTCGAAGTCCTCTTTAGAACAGATGAACACCGATACTCCTCCTTCGAATTATTAGATTAATCACACATTTGTGCGTCTGTTCGTACAGGACGGATGTCCCGTACTAGAGTTGCAGGGGTTAGAAGTCTAATGCGATTTCATTTCCCTGTCAACTCTTGAAAGGCTAATATTCAAGCCTAATTACATATTATTTAACCCAGAAGACTGGATGTGATCAAGTACTACAGTCAAGTATGATTCAGGGACTGCAGTGAGATCAGTGACATTAGATATAACTTGAAGTTTCTTCAGGTAACTGGTCACTGATATATAAACACTGAGGCCCATGGAATACATCTTGATTAAATAATAAATGTATCAAATCAGTCATCAGATTTATTGGGGTTTAATTTAGTTAATTGATTAAGAAGATTGAATAGCTCATCATTAAAATAAAGTATGGTTCTGAGACTGCAGTGGGTTCAGTGACATTGGTCGCAGTGACTTGTAGCTGTTTTAGGCTACTGTTCACTGATTTGCCACTGAGGCCTCATGAACTCATCTCCAGCTTCAAATGATGATACTAACATCAACCTCTGTTGGTATAGTCAGCTGTAATCTCCTTAGTATAATGCTACTGGAGAAATATAATCAGCTGACGAATTTAGATTTCTACTGGTATTGTTTATCTGCAGGCATAGGTCTCCTCAGGCTTGATACTGGACCTGAGAGTAATTTACCTCCTGCAGACTTTAACATGGTTATGCCCTGATATTTAGTAGGGCTACCGATGAATCGATGGTAGTAGTCTGTCCCCACAAGGACAGCCATTTGGCATTTGATTTGCTCAAATTTACCTGCAGCTGCTTGATAATAGCTTTCCAGGTCAGCATAATCAACTTGAGATTGTTGTGACAAATCTTCACATTTCTTGATCTGTCTTGTTAAGTGGCCTTTAAGACCTGCAAGGGTTCTTTTCATTCTCCCTGCATTATCCATACTGGCTCGTTGGTGAAGCCTTGTGGGGCTTGTACTTGGGCTGCTCATAATACTGAACAAGCACTGATGGTAGCCTAGGGTAAATTCTGCACTCACTAGGCAATAATCCTACCTCTACTAGAGGTTAGCACTTAAAATTAATACACATTATATATATACAATCATACACACTAATGATTTGAGTGATAAACCAGTGTCACTGGAAGTACCTTTAGGTTAGCTCTTCTATATCACCCTAGGATGGTAGAGACACTAATTAATCACTCAAAGGTGTAATGATCATAAGTAAATTATTATATATACAACTCAACTCGAGTTGATAAAAATTACACCCAAAATAGGGTCTGGACCATTCATTAATGGTGTTAGGTTGTTGAATATAGTACAACTGACTATGGTAATAATGGGACTAGGATGAACGATAATAGTTCAACTAGTCAATGGTAATATCCTACCCTGTTGTGGGTTGGCAATTAGTAAATATTATACTGTGATCACTAGTGCAATATATATTAAATAATTCTCTATTTTGGAGAAATAATATACACAATTATTGATAATAGCCTCTTAATTAGCCTCTATGAAACTTCTATTATTATCTAGAAGTATTAAATATTATTAGTGACCTCGCGAAATAAAGTCCACAAAATTCGTAGATAATCTCTCGCGAAATGTAACACCACGAAATCCGTGAACAATCTCGCGAAGACACAGTCACTAATTTGGCTGGATTCTATATTAGCGCTGTCATTTCACGAAATAACACGCCACCAAATATCTGTGGGTGTGCATGAAACCGCTGACGAAGCTGAACTGGGCTGAGGGAGGCTCCTGAGCTCCCTCGAGGCTACGCTTCCGTCTTTGACTGGCTGGCCTTTGTTTAAATAACACTGCACTAGTATATTTAATGAATCCACTGGTTAACTGGTTCATCCGGTACTAAGATGACCAAATGTGGGTTCAAAGGATCAAATAATCCGTCATCCGGTTCGAAGATGACCAAATAATGTGGGAACCGACCTGTGAGATTTATATTTATTTAATTTATATGAATTTATATTTACGTTAATTTATATACTTCGATAGCAATTTGTATAATGATAAGTGGACTGTATTTCTGCAATAATCTCATAATCTCACAAATCGATCCTCTACACATTAGGGGGGTTTATTATATTAATATATATGCAGCCAATCAAACTACAGTAATAGCTACATACATTGAAGAGGTTCCTTATCTTATAGTACAGCAGGTTAGTCCACCAGGTATAACTAGGGTGTAGACACCAAATTATCCTCTTTGAGGTAGCTTCCATATCACCCAGTAACTGGTGCACAAATCTTGCATCCTCGTCTTGACCTGTCAAAAGGGCGCTAGCTGTGAAGCCAGAAACCTAGTATATGACAAGTATATCAGAGAAAACACTATATGGAACATTGAGACCTGGCTTAATTACCTTTAGTTTGAGGCGATTTCGCGATCTAACCGGGTCACCCTATATCCTGACATTAATGGCCATAAATGAATGATAAACGGGTTTCGGATAGACACTTAACTTGAATTGTAGACATCGTGTTGGAGATGGTACCTTTGGTTTCCATAACACTACGTCCAAGTAAAATTAACAGGAGCCGAATTTGCTCCCGTGTGAGCCTCTGGTCTCAATATAAACAACAATGGCTGCATCTAACACTCCATTCTATTGACGTTACTGGCCGACATTGTCCAGAATGATAGGAGCCGAATTTGCTCCACACGTCTCGGAGGTGACACAACAATGGCTCCCTCCTTCCCCACTGACGCCTGGCCTACTTTGTCCAGATGTCAGAAAGTGATAGAAGGGTCACATTTACTCTACTTTAATATTGATAATTAAGTTAATTTATATAAGATGTTTTTATGATGGTAAAGTCCAAAGACTAATGTATTTAAGAATAATTCCCAGCAGAATAGCTGGTGAATTATAATAGTATGTGGTGATGATATCCCGTTTTCTATAGACGGTAATTCCACTACAAGTTACGTTTTCTATGGGTAACTTGTTGGTAATACAGCAGCTATTATTATCTGTCTGTATGATATTATTATTAAATGGTGTCGGATTTTCCGACAGAGATCGCCTCCTTTAGTCAATGTTCTCTGGCTTCACAAGAAGAAAATTGGGTGTGTATGAAACTAATGTATTGTAGGACAGCACGCTTAGTCTTTCCCTACACACACACACACACACGCACACACGTGGTGTGTGTACTCACCTATATGTACTCACCTATATGTGCTTGCAGGATCGAGCATTGACTCTTGGATCCCGCCTTTCGAGCATCGGTTGTTTACAGCAATGACTCCTGTCCCATTTCCCTATCATACCTGGTTTTAAAATTATGAATAGTATTTGCTTCCACAACCTGTTCCTGAAGTGCATTCCATTTCCCCACTACTCTCACGCTAAAAGAAAACTTCCTTACATCTCTGTGACTCATCTGAGTTTCAAGCTTCCATCCATGTCCTCTCGTTCTGTTACTATTCCGTGTGAACATTTCGTCTATGTCCACTCTGTCAATTCCTCTGAGTATCTTATACGTTCCTATCATGTCCCCCCTCTCCCTTCTTCTTTCTAGTGTCGTAAGGCACAGTTCCCTCAGGCGCTCTTCATACCCCATCCCTCGTAGCTCTGGGACGAGTCTCGTTGCAAACCTCTGAACCTTTTCCAGTTTCATTATATGCTTCTTCAGATGGGGACTCCATGATGAGGCGGCATACTCTAAGACTGGCCTTACGTAGGCAGTGTAAAGTGCCCTAAATGCCTCCTTACTTAGGTTTCTGAATGATGTTCTAACTTTTGCCAGTGTAGAGTACGCTGCTGTCGTTATCCTATTAATATGTGCCTCAGGAGATAGATTAGGTGTTACGTCCACCCCCAGGTCTCTTTCACGCGTCGTTACAGGTAGGCTGTTCCCCTTCATTGTGTACTGTCCCTTTGGTCTCCTATCTCCTAGTCCCATTTCCATAACTTTACATTTGCTCGTGTTGAATTCTAGTAGCCATTTCTCTGACCATCTCTGCAATCTGTTCAGGTCCTCTTGGAGGATCCTGCAATCCTCATCTGTCACAACTCTTCTCATCAACTTTGCATCATCCGCAAACATCGACATGTAGGACTCTACGCCTGTAAACATGTCGTTAACATATACAAGAAATAGAATTGGTCCCAGCACCGATCCTTGTGGTACTCCACTTGTTACTGTTCGCCAGTCCGACTTCTCGCCCCTTACCGTAACTCTTTGGCTCCTTCCTGTTAGGTAGTTCCTTATCCATTCTAGGACCTTTCCCCCCACCCCCGCCTGCCTCTCGAGCTTGAACAGCAGTCTCATGTGCGGTACTGTATCAAAGGCTTTTTGGCAGTCCAGAAATATGCAGTCTGCCCAACCATCTCTGTCCTGTCTTATCCTCGTTATTTTATCATAGAATTCCAGAAGGTTTGTTAGGCACGATTTCCCTGTCCAGAACCCATGTTGATGTTTGTTCACAAACCTAATGTTCTCCAGGTGTGCAACCAGTCGTAGCCTAATTATTCTTTCCAGTATTTTACAGGGGATGCTTGTCAGTGATACAGGTCTGTAGTTAAGTGCCTCCTCCCTATCTCCTTTCTTGAAGATCGGCACGACATTTGCCTTCTTCCAGCAACTGGGCAATTCTCCTGACATAAGTGACTCATTAAAGATCATTGCCAGAGGCACGCTGAGGGCCTGTGCTGCTTCTTTTAGTATCCACGGTGATACTTTGTCTGGTCCAACTGCTTTAGTTGCATCTAGAGTTGTCAACTGTTTCATTACCTCCTCTGCTGTCACCTCTATATCTGATAGTCTTTCATCTAGGGTAACCCCTTCCAACAATGGGAGCTGCTCAGGCTCGGTAGTGAACACTCCATGGAAACTGGCATTCAGTGCCTCGCAGATTTCCTTGTCACTTTCAGTATATGCCCCCTCTGTCTTCCTTAGTCTTGTCACTTGGTCGTTCACCGACATTTTTCTTCTTATATGACTGTGTAGTAACTTAGGTTGTTTTTTCGCTTTGATTGCAATATCGTTCTCATAGTCCCTTTCCGATGTTCGTCTTATGTTAATGTAATCGTTCCTGTGTGTGTGTGTGTGTGTGTGTGTGTGTGTGTGTGTGTGTGTGTGTGTGTGTGTGTGTGTGTGTGTGTGTGTGTGTGTGTGTGTGTGAGAGAGAGAGAGAGAGGGCAGCCTCTGCTGCCTGTAGAAATAGATCACATCTGCTCATCATGGGGGACTTCAATCATGGAAGGATAGACTGTGAGAACAAGGAACCGCATGGAGGTGACGATACGTGGAGAGCCAAACTATTGGTGGTGGCGACAAGAAACTTCTTAAGCCAGCATATCAGGGAACCCACAAGGATGAGAGGAAACGATGAACCAGCGAGACTCGACCTAGTCTTCACTCTGAACGACTCCGACATAAGGGATATCGGTTTCGAGGCCCAAGTAGGAATAAGTGACCACAATGTACTGACGTTTGAGTATCTGTTTGAAGAAGGGTTAAGGAACTCGAGGAGGGATACTGAAAACAAAAGGCTGGCATTCCGAAAGGGAAACTATGAGTAGATAAGGAAATTCCTAACAGATATAACATGGGAAACAGAGCTCAGGGGAAAGACGGCCCAAGACATGATAGACTACATCACACAGAAGTGTAAGGAGGCAGCAGACAAGTTTGTCCCGGTCCAAAAGGAAAACAACGAAATGCAGATGAGAAACCCATGGTTTAATCAAACATGTAGGCTAGCTAAGCAGCAAAGTGAAAGGGCATGGAGAAACTATAGGAATAACAGGATACTTGAGAGCAGAGAAAGATACCAGAATGCCAGGAATGAATATGTCAGGTTGAGAAGGGAGGCGGAAGGGTAATACGAAAATGACATCGCAAGCAAGGCAAAGACTCAGCCTAAATTGCTGCACAGCCACATCAGGAGAAAAACAACAGTAAGGGAACAGGTAATGAAATTGAGGATAGGGGCAGAATTAATACAAACGACAAGGAAGTGTGTGAGGAACTGAATAAGAAATTCCAAGAGGTCTTCACATTAGAGCAAGGGGAAGTTCCAGAGACAAGAGAGGGAATAGTTAACCAGGAACTACTAGAAGAGTTTGAGATTACCAGCGGGGAAGTAAGGAAGTTCTTGCTAGAGTTGGATGTGACAAAGGCTATAGGCCCAGAAGGAATCTCCCCTTGGATACTAAAGGAAGGAGCAGAAGCATTGTGCCTGCCACTCTCCATAGTGTGTAACAAATCACTGGTAACAGGGGAATTGCTAAAAATTTGGAAGACTGCAAACGTAGTCCCGATATACAAGAAAGGGGATAGGCAGGAGGCACTGAATTACAGGCCAGTGTCCCTAACCTGCATACCATGCAAGCTGATGAAAAAGATTGTGTGAAAAAACTAGTGGAACATGTGGAGCGAAGGAACTTTGTAACACAGCATCAACATGGGTTCAGGGATGGCAAGTCCTGCCTCACAGGATTACTTGAATTCTACGACCAGGCAACATAAATCAGGCAAGAAAGAGAAGGGTGGGCAGACTGCATATTTTTGGATTGCCAGAAAGCCTTTGACACAGTGCCACACAAGAGGCTAGTGAAAAAGCTGGAGATGCAGGCTGGAGCGAAAGGGAAGGTACTCCATTGGATAAGGGAGTACCTAAGCAACAGAAGACAGCGAGTCACTGTGAGGGGTGAGACCTCAGATTGGCGAGACGTCACCAGTGGAGTCCCGCAGGGTTCAGTCCATGAACCTATACTGTTTCTGATATATGTAAATGATTTCCCAGAGGGTATAGAATCGTTTCTCTCAATGTTTGCTGATGATGCAAAAATTATAAGGAGGATTAAAACATGATAGATAGAGGATGATAGTAGGAGGCTACAAGATGACCTAGACAGACTGAATGAATGTCCAACAAATGGCTACTAAAGTTCAACCCGAGCAAATGCAAGGTCATGAAACTAGGTGGTGGAAACAGGAGGCCAGACACAGGATACTGAATGGGAAATGAAGTACTTCATGAAATGGACAGAGAGAAAGATCTAGGAGTTGATATCACACCAAACCTGTCTCCTGAAGCCCACATAAAAAGAATTACATATGCCGCATATGCGAGGCTGGCTAACATCAGAACAGCGTTCAGGAACCTGTGTAAGGAATCATTCAGACCCTTGTACACAGCATATGTAAGACCAATACCGGAGAATGCGGCCCCAGCATGGAGCCCGTACCTTGTCAAGCACAAGACGAAGCTGGAAAAAGTTCAGAGGTATGCCACTAGGCTAATCTCAGAACTAAGAGGCATGAGTTACGAGGAAAGGCTGCATGAAATGCACCTCAGGTCACTGGAAGACAGAAGAGTAAGAGGAGACATGATCCCTACCTACAAAATTCTCAGAGGAATTGACAGGGTAGATAAGGATAAACTTTTTAACACGGGTGGTACGCGAACAAGGGGACACAGGTGGAGACTGAGTACCCAAATGAGCCACAGGGATGTTAGAAAGAACTTTTTCAGTGTTAGAGTAGTTAACAAGTGGAATGCATTAGGAAGTGATGTGGTGGAGGCTGACTCCATACACAGTTTCAAATGTAGATATGATAGAGCCCAGTAGGCTCAAGAATCTGTACACCTGTTAATTGACGGTTGAGAGGCGGGACCAAAGAGCCGAAGCCCTCTGTTGGGAGTAAGGAGTACTGGCTACTCTGTTGGGAGTAAGGGGTGCTGGCCCCTCTGTTGGGAGTAAGGGGTACTGTCCCCTCTGTTGGGAGTAAGGAATACTGCCCCTCTGTTGGGAGTAAGGGGTACTGGCCCTCTGTTGGGAGTAAGGGGTACTGGCCACTCTGTTGGGAGTAAAGGGTACTGTCCCTCTGTTGGGAGTAAAGGGTACTGGCCCCTCTGTTGGGAGTTAAGGGTACTGGCCCCTCTGTTGGGAGTAAGGGGTACTGGCCCCTCTGTTGGGAGTAAGGGGTACTGGCCCCTCTGTTGGGAGTAAGGGGGTACTGGCCCCTCTGTTGGGAGTAAGGGGTACTGGCCCCTCTGTTGGGAGTAAGGGGTACTGGCCCCTCTGTTGGGAGTAAGGGGTACTGGCCCCTCTGTTGGGAGTAAGGGGTACTGGCCCCTCTGTTGGGAGTAAGGGGTACTGGCCCCTCTGTTGGGAGTAAGGGGTACTGGCCCCTCTGTTGGGAGTAAGGGGTACTGGCCCCTCTGTTGGGAGTAAGGGGGTTCTGGCCCCTCTGTTGGGAGTAAGGGGTACTGGCCCCTCTGTTGGGAGTAAGGGGTACTGGCCCCTCTGTTGGGAGTAAGGGGTACTGGCCCCTCTGTTGGGAGTAAGGGGTACTGGCCCCTCTGTTGGGAGTAAGGGGTACTGGCCCCTCTGTTGGGAGTAAGGGGGTTCTGGCCCCTCTGTTGGAGGACGGAAGCGCTGGTCTCAGGCCTGAACAATTGAAGATGCTCTTAAGATTGATAACACATAACAATATGTTATCATGGTATCGTTCCTGGACTCTCCCACAGCCATGGGGGACCAGACACACGCTCCTGTTTCATTGATTAATTTAGATTTACGTACAAAACAATTTTAATCTTTTGTATTGAATTATTTCAAATAAATGAATGTTGTTAACTTGTATTATTAGAGTGGCATTATCACCTTGATATAACTTAGCATTTTTAACAATTCTGACAAAGCAATAATAATTTTTTAATTTTTTTTATATATTTTGAAGGTTTTAGCAATTATTAAATAATACTACACTGTGACCCAAAAACAATATTGTTACTCCATGTAATCTTAACGAATCCTGACGAAACATTAAGACTTTTTAACGATTAATAACGAAACATTAAGAATATTAACATTAGGATCCTTGATGTTTTTTCTTTTCTTTTGAGAAGTAAGATTTGTCTTACTCTTGACTTCACTAAATTGTCTGAGAAATATATGACTGAGTTAAATCATTCCGTGTGTAAGTTACACGGGGGCCACTGTGTGTGTGTGTGTGTCAGTGAACCTCGGGTATAGTGGACAGTGTTTTTTAAAATACGGCTCCGCTTTGAAGCACCTGGGACACCCTCCTTGTTTGTGACGAACGACATTCTGTCCTGTTTTGTCCAAGGTTTGCTGGACAATTTACGTTGATGGAACACGACTGTTAAGGCCCTTTGCTTCCTCCCTGTGACACACACACACGGTATTGACGCCTCGTTGAGACATGCTCTCTCTCTCTCTCTCTCTCTCTCTCTCTCTCTCTCTCTCTCTCTCTCTCTCTCTCTCGTGCCTTCATCTTCCCTGGTTGTAAAGCAGTAGAAGGACGGGTGAGAGGGGGAGGGGGCGTCACTCTCTTTGTGTGGGAGGAGAACTAGTCATTTCTTCTTGTGTGTGAGAGATATGTCACTTCCCGGAGAAGGAGGGATATTGGTGGGGGGGGGGGGGAGTCCATGACATCCCCCCACCCCACACCCCTCCCTCCCTACGGTGAAAAGGGGGGGGGGCGAGGAGAGGGGGGGAAGGAGGAAGAGAGTGAAAGGTCGTCATCCTACCAATTTAAACTTCACTATTATATATATATATATATGTATATATATATATATATATATATAAATATATATATATATATATATATATATATATATATATATATATATATATATATATATATATATATATATATATATATATATATAGATCACCCTCTTGATAAGCATGCGAGTTTCTCTGTCATTTCTTACTCCAGGATGAAGAGAACCGGTACGTCTCCGCAGAAGCTACGACAACGACATGCTTGTCGGCGTTCAATCCCCGACCGTCCGCAAGTGCTTGGGCACCATTCCTTCCCCCCTCTTCCCCCCACCATGTCCCTTCCCTGATCCTTATCCTGATCCCTTCCAAGTGCTACATAGTCGTCAAGCATTTCATGCGTTGCTTAGCATAATTTTACCACTTGCAAAGCACACTATTTGTGTCTTACAGCATCTTGGATCTCTATCCCTACTTCTGCTCGCAACCTTACTCTATTAAACACTTTCTAAAGGGTATTAAACACTTTCCTGAGAGTTTTCTCGTTACTATTTACTGACTCGTGCATTTCACATCATCCCAATACCTGCTCGCTGGTCACAGTCTTGTTCATGTCCGTGCCTCACCGGACTCTTGTCTCCGGACGAGAGGTGAGGCTCTGACACTCCTTCCTGTAGTCTGCCACTCCGTGTGGTCTGCCACTCCTTCGTGTAGTCTGCCACTCCGTGTGGTCTGCCACTCCTTCGTGTAGTCTGCCACTCCGTGTGGTCTGCCACTCCTTCGTGTAGTCTGCCACTCCGTGTGGTCTGCCACTCCTTCGTGTAGTCTGCCACTCCGTGTGGTCTGCCACTCCTTCCTGTAGTCTGCCACTCCTTCGTGTGGTCTGCCACTCCTTCCTGTAGTCTGCCACTCCTTCCTGTAGTCTGCCACTCCTTCGTGTAGTCTGCCACTCCTTCGTGTGGTCTGCCACTCCTTCGTGTAGTCTGCCACTCTTCGTGTAGTCTGCCACTCCTTCGTGTGGTCTGCCACTCCTTCCTGTAGTCTGCCACTCCTTCGTGTAGTCTGCCACTCCTTCGTGTGGTCTGCCACTCCTTCGTGTAGTCTGCCACTCCTTCCTGTAGTCTGCCACTCCTTCCTGTAGTCTGCCACTCCTTCGTGTAGTCTGCCACTCCTTCGCGTAGTCTGCCACTCCTTTGTGTTGTCTGCCACTCCTTCGTGTAGTGTGCCACTCCTTCGTGTAGTCTGCCACTCCTTCGTGTAGTCAGCTACTCCTTCGTGCAGTCTGCCACTCACATCTCGTCTTATATTCCTACTAACCAGGTCGTCGATTTTACCAGCGAACTTTCCTTCCCTAACTTAGTCCATTCTCAACTTCTGCTGCCACTGTGGCTTGACCTTATCTGTCAACGCTCTCAGATTCTTTCTGGAAACGTGATTCATTTCTGGTCAAGTGAGCAGTGAAAGGATAACAGCTTGGCGCTTTCAACTCTCTCGAGTCGTCATCAGAGCTGTACTGAGGAAGACAAGAGTAGTAGTAGTAGGCATCCAGGAGTCTCAGGAGACTATGGAGTTGCGCTCTGGTTGTCGGTCTGGAGTGGCCTCACCAGGGCGCAAAGCCAGGGTAGGTTGATTCGGGGGAGAAGCTGTTACCCAGGCAGCAGGTCCCCCCTCTCCACGGCGCTGAAAGTCTCCAATGGAAAGGCATACGCCAATACGATTGGTTCCAGTGCCGTTGCAGGAACTGTGAGTTCCGTAGTAGAGACAGTAGAAGAGGGTGGGACCGGATGCTGCTTGGACATCTCTGATGTCCTCTCGTTTCAGTACAGTATGCCTTGCCCGGCCGCCCGTTTTCTATTTAGCAGTTTTCTATTTAGCTCGTGTTCTCCAAAATGGATAACACTAATAAAATTCCTGCCACACGAATTTTCTACGTCCTCAGCAGATTATTCAGCACTGACTAATTCATCACCCATCTACTGCTCATCTCAAGTGATTTTACACTCGACATATTCTCTATTTGTGCATATATGAAGGTAATAATGACGTCTCTTCTTTTCTCCAATCAAGTGGGACAGTATCTCTTTCGCAGCCTCGGAGCAGACTTTCCACAGCCGTTCCATTTTCTTTTTCTCCGTTCCATTGAATCATTTCAATGCCTGCAGCTTCCACGTATTTCATCTCTGGAATTGATGCGTTTATCTCCTTCGTGAATACATCTTCTGGCATCCAGGTTTGTGCTTTTCTCACTCCAATATCAATATCAATCATAGCCACGTTTACACTTACATTTACTGTTACATTTACATTTACTCTTACATTTACATTACTGTAACATTTAAATCTTCATTTACATTTACTTATATATTTATTTTTACATTATGTTTAATTTTTTATTTACTTTTACATTTACAAATACTTTTATATCTGCATTTACATTTACATATCAGTCTTCGATTAATTTGATGAAACTTCCAAAGTAATTTCTTAACACGAAGATTCTTTTACACAATGAAACATTTGGGTTCTGTTATCATTAATGTCTTCATGTTTTCTCCAAAGTGAGATTTTTTGAGTTTATTTTAAATATGTTGAATTTCTTTTTCAAATTTTCTTTGTATTAAATTTCCCATGCATTAAGAATTTCTCTTTGCCTTTAAAGAATTACTATTTTTTATATCTGAATTACCAATTTTTTTTTATCTACGTAGAATTACTTTTTTTTTTGCCCCATAAGACGACTTTGTTTTGCCCCATTAGGCATCATTTTGTATATCTTTTTGTGGCATCAATATTACCCATCCGTAACATGTGATCAATAATGATAATATCAATTAATAACATGTGATGAAACAAACCTCCAACTATATATACAACTTGTAGCATATATTTTAACATACTTCTCATATTACAAAATCAAAATTATGCAATTTTCTTCACATTCGTCATTTTCCGGAGGGGTGACCGAAGGGAACTACCAGGAGAAAGCACCAAGCCACCACGACCATATTGGGAAGGGATTTCGATTTCATTCGACGATTTCACAAAGTCGTCGATTTCATGACATCAGTGCAGCCATATTTAGCCATACTGTAGCTGATGTCTTTGTCGTGTTTGGCGGCAACAACCAAGGCTGTGCGCAGTAGTGGCTTTATGTACTGATATGTATATAAGTGTGTACACTGGCTCCGTCTAGGACAACCAACATTCTGCTGGTAACCCATTTTGTATGAATGTACCGTTCCTTAAAAAAACATTATCATTATCATATGCTAGAGAAAGGTAGTTTGGTTGGAAGAGCGAAGGCTGAAGAGACCAGCGACCTGGAACTGGGGAGTGTGTGTGGGGTGGGGGTTAGTGGGTGGGGGAGTGGGTGGGGGTGGGGGTGAGTGTGGGGGTGGGGGTGAGTGTGTGTGGGTGGTGGGGGGTGGGGGTGGGGGTGGGGGGTAAGGGGTGGGGGGAGTGTGTGTGTGGGGGGAGGGGGAGTGTGTGGGGGTGGGGATGAATTTGTGGGGGTGGGGGGAGTGTGTGTGAGGGGTGGGGGAGTGTGTGTGAGGGGGTGGGGGAGTGTGTGTCGGGGTCGGGGTGAGTAGGTGGGGGTGGGGGGTGAGTGTGTGTGTGGGGGTGGGGTGAGTGTGTGTGTGGGGGTGGGGGGGGGGGAGTTTGTGGGGGTGGGTGTGTAGGGGTGGGTGGGGGTAAGTGGGTGGGGGTGGGGGTGAGTTTTATGCTAGCCACTCAGGGTAAACAGTTGTCTGGGGGGGGAACAAACTCAACCACATAGAATAGGCTAATGCCATTAGACCATCGTATGAATAACGGCGAACATGAAGGCCATTAACAAAATAAAACCTAAAGCATGGATGAACCAGTGAGAGGCAATGCGAAAAAAAATGAAGCAAGAGGTGGAGCAGAGGAAGGATAAAAAATGATAGGAAGAGATAAGAACACTGAAAGAAAAGGCAGCTAATCTGGGAAGGCAGTAGCAAGAAACACAGATGAAGGCAGAATCAAAGAATAATGCCACCGAAAGCCTGAACACAAGACTGAATTTCAATGATCAGAAATACACCACAAACACCTGATAAAGTATGCGTTTAAAAAACTAAAATACAGCGTCACCAAAATACAGTGTAAAATACAGTAAACTATGGCATTAAGTCAATATACTAACACGAGGCCCTATAATAAACGGTATATTTTTGACAGGAGGAGATGCAAGGGGATTTGGGACATGCGTGGGGCTGATGGGATGGCCGTGAGGGATAGCATGAGGGATGGGAGGGTTGATGGGATAGGAAAGAGAGATGGGATAGTGGGGGAGAAAGGTTTACCGTGGCCATACTCGTGGCTTTGACCAGCCAGTCATGATGGCTACCCAGGCGTGGGTCCTAATATGTGGTTGCTGCTAGTGTAATTACCCCCTATCTTACTCGCACACACACACACACACACACACACACACACACACACACACACACACACACACACACACACACACACACACACACACACACACACACACACACACGCTCACCCCCCACCCCCACCTACTCACCCCGACCCCGACACACACCGACACACCTCGTAGCCTGGTGGATAGCGCGCAGGACTCGTAATTCTGTGGCGCGGGTTCGATTCCCGCACGAGGCAGAAACAAATGGGCAAAGTTTCTTTCATCCTGAATGCCCCTGTTACCTAGCAGTAAATAGGTACCTGGGAGTTAGTCAGCTGTCACTGGCTGCTTCCTGGTATGTGTGTGTGTGTGTGTGTGTGTGTGTGTGTGTGTGTGTGTGGTGTGGAGAGAGAGAGAAAAAAAAAAGTTGTTAGTAAACAGTTGATTGACAGTTGAGAGGCAGGCCGAAAGAGCAAACCTCAACCCCCGCAAACACAACTAGGTGAAAACTAGGTGAAACACACACACACACACACACACACACACACACACACACACACACACACACACCGGCTGATACATAAGCTGGAGAGACAGGCAGGTGTAGCTGGTAAGGTGCTCCAGTGGATAAGGGAGTACCTAAGCAATAAGAAGCAGAGAGTTACGGTGAGGGGTGAGACCTCCGATTGGCGTGAAGTCACCAGTGGAGTCCCACAGGGCTCTGTACTCGGTCCTATCTTGTTTCTGATATATATAAATGATCTTCCGGAGGGAATAGATTCATTTCTCTCAATGTTTGCGGACGATGCCAAAATTATGAGAAGGATTAAGACAGAGGAGGACTGCTTGAAGCTTCAAGAAAACCTGGACAAGCTGAAGGAATGGTCAAACAAATGGTTGTTAGAGTTTAACCCAAACAAATATAATGTAATGAAGATAGGCGTAGGGAGCATGAGGCCAGATACTAGGTATCATCTGGGAGATGATATTCTTCATGAATCAGCGAGAGAAAAAGGCTTGGGGGTTGATATCACGCCAGACCTGTCTCCTGCAGCCCATATCAAGAGGATAACATCAGCGGCATATGCCAGGCTGGCCAACATACGAACGGCATTCAGAAACTTGTGTAAGGAATCATTCAGAACTTTGTATACCACATATGTCAGGCCAATCTTGGAGTATGCAGCCCCCAGCACGGAGTCCATATTTAGTCAAGGATAAGACCAAACTGGAAAAGGTTCAAAGGTTTGCCACCAGACTAGTACCCGAGCTGAGAGGTATGAGCTACAAGGAGAGGCTACGGGAATTCAACCCGTTCTCGCACTTTCTTACAGTCAATATTGATTTATTAAATAAGTGCATATGTGACATACTAATTAATTGTGAATATTTTAGTTTACCTTGAAAAGCTTCATAAAAAACACCGACCTTACCTAACCTTCTTAGTATGTTAAGATAAGCATCTTATTGCTTCGTAATTACAATTATTACTTAACCTATACCTATAATAGGTTAAGAAATAATTGTAATTACGAAGCAATAAGAAGCTTATCTTAACATACTAAGAAGGTTAGGTAAGGTCGGTGTTTTCTATGAAGCTTTTCAAGGTAAACTAGTATGTTAAGTATGTCACATATGCACGTATTTAATAAGTCAATATTGACTATACGAAAGTGCGAGAACGGGTTGGGGAATTAAACCTCACTTCGCTGGAAGACAGAAGAGTAAGAGGGGACATGACCACCACATTCAAGATTCTCAAGGGAATTGATAGGGTAGATAAAGACAGGCTATTTAACACAAGGGGCACACGCCCTAGGGGACACAGGTGGAAACTGAGTGCCCAAATGAGCCACAGAGATATTAGAAAGAACTTTTTCAGTGTCAGAGTGGTTGACAAATGGAATGCCTGAGGCAGTGATGTGGTGGAGGCTGACTCCATACACAGTTTCAAGTGTAGATATGATAGAGCCCAATAGGCTCAGGAACCTGCACACCTGTTGACTGACGGTTGAGAGGCGGGACCAAATAACTAAAGCTCAACCCCCGCAAGCACAATTAGGCAAGTACAATTAGGTGAGATGAGTCAAGTGACTCATGAACAACACGGCTTCCGTGGCGGGCGAGGCGGAAGTACACTGCCAATTAAACACTCAGCGAGCCAATCGCCACAAAAGGGAGCTGTAGCCACTCAACAAGAAGCCGCACGAGGAAGCCAGTTTAGTTCACAATTAGCTTCCTTCCCTTTTTAACCTTACCGGCAGCATATGAGGAAGAGAGAGAGGAAGGAGGTGGAGGGAAAGAGGATGAGAAATTAATGAGGAGAGAAGGAAAGGGGAAAAGAAAAATGAGAATGGTAAGGAAGGACGAAAAGAGGAAGGAAAAACGAAGAGGAGGGAGAGGCAATGATGGAGGAAGGTGAAAGGACTAAGACAATAGTGAATATAGACGTAGAGTAGGAGGCGAAGGGTTGAGAACACGTGGAATGTAGAACCATTGGTAAGTAAGCTGGATGTGGAGGAGGAGGAGGAGGAGGAGGAGGAGGAGGAGGAGGAGGAGACAGTGGAGTGACGTAGCATGAACTTAAGGGGTTCATGAGTCAGGGGACTTAGCATGAGTCACAATAAGGGAGGGACTTAGCGAGAAGTTAAGGGGCGCATGAGTCAACAGTGAGTGAGAAGCCGGGTAATCAAGCCTTCCTCTGAGTGCCAATTACTGGTCGCGGGAGGAACCATTGTGAGGGGGGCGGGGGGGGGGGGTGAGGGGGGCGGGGGGGGGGGTGAGGGGGGCGGGGGGGGGGGTGAGGGGGGCGGGGCGGGGGGGGGTGTAATATTACGTCTTCATTCACCTGTTGATTTAATTAGAGTGTAATGTGTTTGGGGGTTGTGTACGTGTAGGGGGGGGGGGCGAGGGGGAGGCGAGGGGGGGGCGAGGGGGGGGAGGTTTAATGTGGGATATAAGGGACGACTCTGTGTACTCACCTATTTGTGTTTGCGGGGGTTGAGCTCTGGCTCTTTGGTCCCGCCTCTCAACCGTCAATCAACAGGTGTACAGATTCCTGAGCCTATTGGGCTCTATCATATCTACACTTGAAACTGTGTATGGAGTCAGCCTCCACCACATCACTTCCTAATGCATTCCATTTACTAACTACTCTGACACTGAAAAAGTTCTTTCTAACGTCTCTGTGGCTCATTTGGGTACTCAGCTTCCACCTGTGTCCCCTTGTTCGCGTCCCACCAGTGTTGAAAAGTTCATCCTTGTTTACCCGGTCGATTCCCCTGAGGATTTTGTAGGTTGTGATCATGTCCCCCCTTACTCTTCTGTCTTCCAGTGTCGTGAGGTGCATTTCCCGCAGCCTTTCCTCATAGCTCATGCCTCTTAGTTCTGGGACTAGTCTAGTAGCATACCTTTGGACTTTTTCCAGCTTCGTCTTGTGCTTGACAAGGTACGAGCTCCATGCTGGGGCCGCATACTCCAGGATTGGTCTTACATATGTGGTGTACAAGATTCTGAATGATTCCTTACACAGGTTCCTGAACGCCGTTCTGATGTTAGCCAGCCTCGCATATGCCGCAGACGTTATTCTCTTTATGTGGGCTTCAGGAGACAGGTTTGGTGTGATATCAACTCCTAGATCTTTCTCTCTGTCTGTTTCATTAAGTACTTCATCTCCTATTCTGTATCCTGTGCCTGGCCTCCTGTTTCCACTGCCTAGTTTCATTACTTTGCATTTACTCGGGTTGAACTTCAACAGCCATTTGTTGGACCATTCACTCAGTCTATCCAGGTCATCTTGTAGCCTCCTACTATCATCCTCTGTTTCAATCCTCCTCATAATTTTTGCATCGTCGGCAAACATTGAGAGGAACGAATCTATACCCTCTGGGAGATCATTTACATATACCAGAAACAGTATAGGTCCAAGGACTGACCCCTGCGGGACTCCACTTGTGACGTCTCGCCAATCTGAGACCTCACCCCTCACACAGACTCGTTGTCTCCTGTTGCTTAGGTATTCCTCTATCCACCGGAGTACCTTCCCTCTCACTCCAGCCTGCATCTCCAACTTTCGCACTAGCCTCTTGTGTGGCACTGTATCAAAGGCTTTCTGACAATCCAAAAATATGCAGTCTGCCCACCCTTCTCTTTCTTGCCTTATTTTTGTTGCCTGGTCGTAGAATTCAAGTAACCCTGTGAGGCAGGACCTGCCATCCCTGAACCCATGTTGATGCTGTGTTACAAAGTTCCTTCGCTCCAGATGCTCCACTAGTTTTTTTCGCACAATCTTCTCCATCAGCTTGCATGGTATGCAGGTTAGGGACACTGGCCTGTAGTTCAGTGCCTCCTGTCTATCCCCTTTCTTGTATATCGGGACTACGTTAGCTGCTTTCCAAATATCTGGCAGTTCCCCTGTTGCCAGTGATTTGTTATACACTATGGAGAGTGGTAGGCTCAGTTCTCTTGCTCCTTCCTTTAGAACCCAAGGGGAGATTCCATCTGGGCCTATAGGCTTCGTCACGTCCAACTCTAGTAAACACTTCCTTACTTCCCCACTGGTAATCTCAAACTCTTCCAGTGGTTCCTGGTTAGCTATTCCCTCGCTTACCTCTGGAATTTCTCCTTGTTCTAAGGTGAAGACCTCCTGGAATTTCTTATTCAATTCCTCACACACTTCCTTGTCATTTGTAGTGAATCCTTCCGCCCATATCCTTAATCTCATAACCTGTTCCTTTACTGTTGTTTTTCTCCTAATGTGGCTATGCAACAATTTAGGCTGAGTCTTTGCCTTGCTTGCGATGTCATTTTCGTATTGTCTTTCTGCCTCTCTTCTCATCCTGACATATTCATTCCTGGCATTCTGGTATCTTTCTCTGCTCTCCAGTGTCCTGTTATTCCTATAGTTTCTCCATGCCCTTTTACTTTGCTGCTTAGCTAGCCTACATCTTTGATTAAACCATGGGTTTCTCATCTTCATTTCTCTGTTTTCCTTTTGGACTGGGACAAACTTGTTTGCTGCGTCCTTGCACTTCTGCGTGATGTAATCCATCATATCTTGGGCCGTCTTTCCCCTGAGCTCTGTTTCCCATGCTATATCTGTTAGGAATTTTCTTATCCCCTCATAGTTTCCCTTTCGGTATGCTAACCTTTATGCTATGTGTGTGTGTGTGTGTGTGTGTGTGTGTGTGTGTGTGTGTGTGTGTGTGTGTGTGTGTGTGTGTGTGTGTATGTGTGTGTGTGTGTGTGTGTGTGTGTGTGTGTGTGTGTGTGTGTGTTCACCTAGAGGTATACACTTAGTTGTTCTTGCGGGGGTTGAGCTCTGCTTTTTCTTTTCAACTGTTACTAACTACTAACTAATTTTTTTATACTCTCTCGTCCCCTCGTCCTCCCCATCATTTCCCACTCCCTCGTCCAATGCGTTCCCAAATGATCTGATGTTCCTGTCACTGAAAAATAAAAAGAACAGTTAAAAAAACTAAATGAAAAATTGATAATATATATACATATATATATATATATATATATATATATATATATATATATATATATATATATATATATATATATCTATATATATATATCTATATAAATATATATATATATATATATATATATATATATATATATATATATATATATATATATATATATATATATATATATATATATATATATAGTGAGGGTACCACCTCTGGTGCCAATGTGGGGACCCATAGCCTCGGAGAAGAAAATAAAAAGTATTCAGAGGAGATCTTGTGGTTTCTCACTGAACACTAATATTATCTTCTCCTACCACCCCCATTCTTTTGTATGTACACATATATATTTACTTTATTTGAACTTTGTTACAAAAAAGGAGTTACATATGGGTTACAAAGATGGTTGTCATAGGTTGTCGAGTTCCTCCAGCTCCTCAGATGGCGGGCAGGAACCCTGGATGCAGTGAGCATTTCCCCTCTGTATCGCCACACTGAGGCGCTGGAAAAGAAAGTTTGCAGCTCTCGGGTCCCTTGTTGTTTCAATGAGCCTAGAACCCAGTTCCTTCAAAAAACTGGTAGCACTTTTACCCCAGGCGCCGAGCGTCTCAGAAGCAATGGGGACAAAATTGTAGTGGTGATCCAGTTCTCTATACTTACGGGATTTGGCTGCTTCCCTGTGGGTGGCAGCGCCACCTGGTTGTGCAACACTGAGGTTAATGTAGGTGTTAGCCAGGGTTGATATATATATATATATATATATATATATATATATATATATATATATATATATATATATATATATATATATATATATATATCTATATATATATATATATATATATATATATATTCACACACACAATGTTAAAAGCTGATATTTACTCACTGGGATTGTTTAACAAATACATGATGCAACATTCAATCATCGTGAAATGGTTCTTGTGATGTGAGTGAGTTCTGCTGTATAGGACACTGACTACACCCTTGCTCTTACTGCACTGAGTGACTGCACACTCTCCTGCCAACTTGGCAACACTGTAAGAGCATATTCAGTACTCTTTGCAATATTGTATGCAATATGAACATCCATGTATCTGGAATATATTTTTCACTTGAGAGCCCACAAAAGTTCCAACAATATACAGAGTATTGGAACTTTTCGAACAGCCTGTGTTATGTTCGTGTCCTGACGCCTCACCAAACCTCCACGGTTCTGACCCACACCGACGCACTCAGAGTATCGCAGTGTGGTTCACCAAACAGCTTCCTGTGCATTGAGCAGCGTCTCGTGTCCCCCCCCCCCCCGGGCTGGGGGTTGGTGTAGAGTGGTATCCCCAGGGATCTATTTTTTAATGGTTTGGAGCCGCGTGAGTGAGCTTTGGTGCTCACAGCAAGGAGCGACCCAACCACAGCGACCACGTCGGAGCGACCACACCACAGCGACCACGTCGGTGCGACCACGCCACAGCGATCACGTCACAGCGACCCAGCCACAGCGACCCAGCCACAGCGACCACGCCACAGCGACCCAGCCCCAGCGACCCAGCCCCAGCGACGCAGCCACAGCGACCCAGCCCCAGCGACCCAGCCATAGCGACCCAGCCCCAGCGACGCAGCCACAGCGACGCAGCCACAGCGACCCAGCCCCAGCGACCCAGCCCCAGCGACCCAGCCCCAGCGACCACGCCACAGCGACCACGCCATAGCGACCACGCCACAGCGATAACGCCACAGCGACCCAGCCACAGCGACCCAGCCCCAGCGACCACGCCACAGCGACCACGCCACAGCGATCACGTCACAGCGACCCAGCCACAGCGACGCAGCCCCAGCGACCCAGCCCCAGCGACCCAGCCCCAGCGCCCCAGCGACCCAGCCCCAGCGACCCAGCGACCCAGCCCCAGCGACGCAGCCACAGCGACGCAGCCACAGCGACCCAGCCCCAGCGACCCAGCCCCAGCGACCCAGCCACAGCGACCCAGCCCCAGCGCCCCAGCCCCAGCGACCCAGCCCCAGCGACCACGCCACAGCGACCACGCCACAGATCGTAGCCTGGAACGTGTGCTCTCAACCCATCGCCTAGGAATGATAGCATTAGAGTAAGGACTTGGTCAAGCGCACCAGGTATGTATTGTTGGACCCCAAAACGCTCCAGTTGCGTAGTGTTGAATGAGCCCATTGTGGCATGTTAGGACAACTGGACATATAGTCTGATATACGATTTCTTAGGCCTGATATAATACATTTAAGTGTCTTATGCCGAAGAAAGGTTAAGTTTTTTTTTTTTTTTTTTTTTTTTTTTTTTTTTGTCTCTACAAAATTAATAGCATAAAACGTGAATCTTGCGGGATCCCACAGTATACATTGTTACTGTTTGACCAAACTGTTGTTGTGAGTACTATCAGTATACAGTGTGCTGTATTGTGTACCTTGTTACAGCGCTGTGGTGGCCTCGTGTGTGCTGGGAATTCAAAAGGAACAGTCAAATCAAACGCATTGTTGTTTCCCATAGAGGATGGGGAGGACAGGAAGCCTGTATACTTATTTCGAAGTTTCCCGTATGCCAACTACTGATGACATTCTCCAAGTGTTTGGGCTGTGACCGGAGCACAAGTGGAGGGGAGTGAGGGTGTGAGCACCGTTATCGTGAGCCAGAGTGTGGTCGGGGCGGACCATTATCGTGAGCCAGAGTGTGGTCGGGGCGACTGTAAGGACCATTATCGTGAGCCACAGTGTGGTCGGGGCGACTGTAAGGACCATTATCGTGAGCCAGAGTGTGGTCGGGGCGACTGTAAGGACCATTATCGTGAGCCACAGTGTGGTCGGGGCGACTGTAAGGACCATTATCGTGAGCCACAGTGTGGTCGGGGCGACTGTAAGGACCATTATCGTGAGCCACAGTGTGGTCGGGGCGACTGTAAAAACTCAGGTTGGGCTCCAGATTGAGGCTTCCAGAACCTGCCAGTGAATTCAGTAGAGCTCCGGGTTGGGTGATGATTGTACCATCATGGCGAAGTCGGTTAGGGCCAGTGTCTGGGATTAACCGGAACTCGGGTTCGTGTCACTCCATTGCCTCAAAATGATTTTACAGCCCGGCCTTATAAACAAAGGCCAATGTCCATTCCATACATCCGCCAAACCCGTTGTTTATGAATGAAAAGTAATATACACACGATTCACAACTGATGACGTCCGAACACTTCCGGAAAGGGTGCTTCGCTGACGACCCCTGTTCGAACCACAACGTTGTAAATGCTTCACCCACGTACTACATATACAAATAATCGTCAACAGAACCTAACCAGTGCCTAAATATGCCCAATATTCTAGTATATAACAATATTAATTAATATTTGAGAATTCTTATTTTGAATAAACAGCATGAATTGCGTTCAATTGATGAATGCGTCTTTGGGGTCGACCGCTGGATGGAATAAACTAGGTATTAGTTGACATGGGCTTGAAACCCGCCATATACTGCAGGCATGTTGACGACATTTTTATGCAGGTACCTGATGTCAGACGTCTACAGCAGCTGACGGAGGCATTCGAGCAGAATTCTGTGTTAAGTTTTATTTACGAGATGGAGAAGGATGGGAAGCTGCCCTTTCTAGATGTAACAGTCACGGAAAGGAACGGAGGCTTCCACACTGCAGTCTACACTAAGGAAACAAACATAGGAATGTGCCTCAATGCCAATAGTGACTGCTCAGATAGGTGCAAGAGGAGTGTTGTCAACACTTACGTCGACCGTGCTCTCAGCCACAGCTCAGAATGGAAGCAAGTCGACAAAGAACTCTGTAGGGTAAGGCAGGTCCTAGTCAACAACGGCTTCTCTAACGGTTACGTTGAAGTCGTCATAAAAAGAAAGGTGAAACGCCATGCAACCTCTGAAGAGACAACTAACACAACACCTGTACCCCCTATTAGACTATTTTACAGGAACTTCTTTTCGACGGCTCATAAAACGGAGGAAAGGGTCCTGAAAGATATTGTTGATAGGAACGTTATCCCTACAGACAAAAAACAGTAAATACAATTGACAATTTACTACAATAAAAAAAAAAAAAAAAAAAACGGCCAGCCTACTCATGAAAAACTCCCCAAACACTAAACAGAACGCCTTGAAGGAAACCAACGTTGTCTATGCCTTCACATGCCCACTGGGGGACTGTAAGCTTCAAAGAATTCAGTATATAGGCAAGCCAACAACATCTCTTTCCAGGCGATTAACGATGCATAAGCAACAGGGCTCCATTAAGGAACATATAATATCTTCCCACAACCAAACCATCACCAGAGAAGTCTTAACAAAAAACACGGAAATAATCGATAGATACAGCGATAACAGGCGGCTTGATATCTGCGAGGCACTACACATTAAGAAGTCGACACCAGCAATCAACAGCCAATTAATGCACAACTATATTCAACCCACTTCAAGACTCCGCACCATTATAGAAGCATCAAGAAATATGGGCCATTAGGCCCTTTGCAGTTACTTCCATTCTTCCCTTTAACTTACAAAATATTATACCCATTGTTTCGTGTTCTGTCTTATGTTGAAAGTTTGTTTTCACCTCATCCAAAACTGTTGTAACATATCACCTCACCCAAATGCAGGTATAAAATCGAAGCTGTTTAGACTGTGTTTAGTTATAGTTGTGTGTGTGTAAACTAAAGTCTTTAAAAATGTAATAAGTTATTACGAAACGCTTTCAAGTGTCGTGTCAGACTAGAAATAAAAATAAATTTTGGAGAATTGATTTTTCAGTTACCATCAACAGTGAAAATAAATATAAGAAATATTGAGAAAATCCGTGTTAGAATTATTAATCTTAATTTTTCGGTCATATTTAATAATATATATATATATATATATATATATATATATATATATATATATATATACAAATATATATATATATATATATATATATATATATATATATAAAACAACACTCAAGAGGTTGACAGATCTCGTTTTTAATAACTTCCGCCATTTCCTCCCCCTCCCCCCCTCTCCCCCGAAAAAAACTGGATCGTAACTGTTCAGATGTAATTAAAGTTTGGTTGATTAATTGGCAATCAAGGCATTAACTCTAGGGATAATTGCTTCGTTCGTCATTTTGCTATTAAGACACAGAAAATCTCGTTTTCTGTTGCAGTGAAATAAATTTGGCAAATGTCAATTCAACAGGGAGAACTTTGCTAAACCTAAAACAACATAATCTATTCCAACAAAGCCAAAATATATAAACGACATTGACCTATCGAATGTCTGTCTATACAATACCTCGGCTACTGTAAAAAAAATATCCCCATTAACATTGCATAATCATTACATTTATTTCCCTCCTAAAATATATTTCATTCCCCCCCCCCCCCAAACAAAATAAAAAAATAGGTTTGCAGGATATTAGAAAAACTACTGAAAGCGACACTTACATCGAGGGTCCCCACCGGGAACACAAACCGTGACATGGTGGATAATTTTTATGCAAATGTTTATTGTGTAAATGCCGTTCGCTATAGGAATTCCTATATTGCCATGCACCCGTCCGGAAACCAGGACGTAAATATATACTACACTACACGATTGCACTACTCGGTAATACAGTCTCCAGCATTTATGGTGTTGAATACTATGCTTGGTTAGTATAGTTTGTGTGTGTGTTGGGTAGCCCGTACACCTGGTTTGTGTATAGTCCTGTAGGACCACAGTGTTTGTGTATAGTCCTGTAGGACCCCAGTGTTTGTGTATAGTCCTGTAGGACCCCAGTGTTTGTGTATAGTCCTGTAGGACCACAGTGTTTGTGTATAGTCCTGTAGGACCCCAGTGTTTGTGTATAGTCCTGTAGGACCACAGTGTTTGTGTATAGTCCTGTAGGACCACAGTGTTTGTGTATAGTCCTGTAGGACCCCAGTGTTTGTGTATAGTCCTGTAGGACCACAGTGTTTGTGTATAGTCCTGTAGGACCACAGTGTTTGTGTATAGTCCTGTAGGACCACAGTGTTTGTGTATAGTCCTGTAGGACCCCAGTGTTTGTGTATAGTCCTGTAGGATAACGTTATTTGTGTATGTCTTTAGGACTACCTGGGTTTATGTAGCCCCTGAAGGATAGCCTGCTGTCCTTCTACCAGCCTGCTGCTGGTAGCCTGGTAAAACCATCTTTTTCGTAGAATCCAACAGCACCACCTGCTGCCTGGTGTAGCCCTTCAGCACCATCTGCTCCCCCCAGCTGGTAGCTACCGTCTTCTAGCTGAACCTGATTAATTTATCATCAAATATATATACTAAACCTAGACTCTGAATCTAAATAATATTGCTGAAATAATACTCTTTTGTTTCTGATTTGATCCAAAATGAATTCAATATTGTTATTCATCTTAATATCACAAAGTTATAGGTAACATCTTCATTATTAATGGGAGATGCAGATTAGTGATTTATGTTATTGGCAGTAAGAAAATATTGACAACAAATTGGTTCATCATCTCAAATTTGGCTTCATTTTCTTGTATTCTTATAGTTTCACGGTTCCAAATTGGCTTCATATGCTTGTATTCCTCTACAGAGACTTATAAGTTACAGTAATACGACTGAAGTCAAGTAACCCATAACACATGAGTGAGATGATTGTGAATACGTTTCATTTAAGTCCTGGACTCCTTATCAAGTCCTGGACTCCTTATCAAGTCCTGGACTCCTTATCAAGTCCTGGACTCCTTATCAAGTCCTGAACTAATTATCAAGTCCTGGACTCTTTATCAAGTCCTGGACTCCTTATCAAGTCCTGAACTAATTATCAAGTCCTGGACTCCTTATCAAGTCCTGGACTCCTTATCAAGTCCTGGACTCCTAATCAAGTCCTGGATTCCTTATCTAGTCCTGGACTCCTTATCAAGTCCTGGACTCCTTATCAAGTCCTGGACTCCTTATCAAGTCCTGGACTCCTTATGACGTCCTGAACTGCTTAACAAGCCAAAGCTCAGAAATAGAGGGGATTGAAGCCAGTATATGGCATTAAGGAATAATGGCTTCCTTCCTACCTTTCTTTCTTTCTTTCTTTCTTTCTTTCTTTCTTTCTTTCTTTCTTTCTTTCTTTCTTTCTTTCTTTCTTTCTTTCTTCCTTCCTTCCTTCCTTCCTTCCTTCCTTCCTTCCTTCTCATGTCTTTCTCAGCTTCGACTTGATAGTGGTCCCAGACGATCTGAAATGTCTTCACTTTTCTCGTATTTTATTAATGTCTGAGATGTCTTTATACGGTATTTAGACCATCTTGCCAAGGGTCGTGATTGGTGGATCTTGTCGGGGTCGTGATTGGTGAAGATTGCCAGGGTCGTGATTGGTGGAGCTTGCCAGGGTCGTGATTGGTGGAGCTTGCCAGGGTCGTGATTGGTGGATCTTGCCAGGGTCGTGATTGGTGGAGCTTGCCAAGGGTCGTGATTGGTGGTAGCTCCCCGTTGTATCGTAGTGGAGGCTAACATAGCGAGACCTCCTCCAATCCTCGCTAAGCTCTCCGTCTTGTGAGGGGTGAGTGATGGACCCGCGGCTGTGGGAGGCGTATCGAACTGCTGACGAATTGGAGTTGTTACCGGTGGCTGCTCTATGTGGCGCTTGGCACGCCTGAACCATTTGGCGCCGTGTCTTTATATGATCTCTAACTATTCTTGATCTGAAGTCACGTCAGGGGCTCTATATTGAGTCTATCGGTTCGCCATGAGCTCTTAAACGACTCAATTGCTTCGCCAGGCGCTCTAAGCTCTCACTGTTTCCCACTG
The DNA here is from genome assembly GCF_040958095.1 of Procambarus clarkii. Classification (NCBI taxonomy): domain Eukaryota; kingdom Metazoa; phylum Arthropoda; class Malacostraca; order Decapoda; family Cambaridae; genus Procambarus; species Procambarus clarkii. Next base: position 27,412,099 of record NC_091192.1, read on the forward strand.
TGCTGGTGTCTACTGCTCTGTTGTTCAGTCTGTTGTATACTGCTCTATTGACCTGACTGTTGTCTACTGCTCTGTTGTCCAGAGTGCTGGCCACTGCTCTATATATCTACTCTATTCTGGGACCTAGAAACACGGGTATTCCTGCAGCATTTACAATAACTTTGTCTCTAGTCAGCTACCTATCATAGTTACACTTAAAACTTCAATATTACGAGGCTTTAATTTTAAGTAAAATTACGAAGATTTTAATCAAACTATTTTCAAAGATTTGATTTGAATGAGTGTGAGATTGTTTTCCTTGTCCGTAGCAGCGATTGTTGACGAGCGTAGTGGAGTGGTAGTTGTGGTTTTGAGTCGGTTTGTTAGCGTACAATCACCACAGTGAAGTATATATATTCAATATATATATCAGAGTTCGTGTAATCACAGGAGCACAAACCTCTGCAGCACATCAAACCCCCCTCTAGACTACACCACACACACACACACCGGTGGGAGCATATTGCCTCTGACACTCTGCATCAATGTATTAGTTCAATATACATTCCCAAGTGGATGGGTGGTTGGTGGAGTAATGAAGGTTGAGGAGCGAGTTCTCTCCCTCTCTCTCTCTCTCTCTCTCTCTCTCTCTCTCTCTCTCTCTCTCTCTCTCTCCCTCTCTCAGTGCTGGCTGAGCCTCGGGGTCAGTGGAGCGGGAGGAACACCGCTGTGGGGGATGACGGATATTACACACCACCGAGGGACTCCTCCCACACACACTCAAGGCGGTGTGTGTGTGTGTGTGTGTGTGTGTGTGTGTGTGTGTGTGTGTGTGTGTGTGTGTGTGTGTGGGGAGGGAGGGGGGGGGAGGGTGAGTCTGGAGACGCAGGGTGGAGGTGTCGTGTGGGAGCTACACCCCATCACTGATGAGTCTTGTGAGGATGGCAATGTGGCCTATTCATCACGGCTCCTCAGGGGCAGACGAGCACTGCAGGTGCAGCTAACGAAGACACATAACTGGGTAGACTATACAGCGAGTAAATGTGTTATGAATTAAGGATTCATCAAGCATTTACACAACCACTTTTCGAAACCTGTACATCTCAAGTCAATCATGGCACCTTTGTGTATGGTTGTGAGTTTCCAAGCTCTACGAGTTTTTTTTAACAGTAATAACCTTGGGTTGTGAAATTGTTTTAGAAGTCGTAACCTGCTAAATAACTGTAAAGAAATCCTTCGTGATTCAGGAAAGATGTACAGGTTTCGTAAGAAGTTGTGTAGATGTTTGAAGACTCCTGGCCACTGGCTATATGGGGTTAGAGAGACGTAGAGACGCTGATAAGTGCACGTATTTATATTTGCAACGTTGGTCTGTCTTGCAAGGAGGCTTCACGCCTCCAGGCCTCACACGGCGCCACTTTGTAGCTTAGCTAATCATAAGTAAATATTTTTACGTACGAAGCTTGGTCAGTCACACACTACACCCAACACTACACCCAACACTACACGCAACACTACACCCAACACTACACGCAACACTACACGCAACACTTCACGCAACACTACACCCAACACTTCACGCAGGACTACACCCAACACTACACGCAACACTAACAGTACACCTAACACCGTGAGGAGGCATTTATATATGGCACTGCTTGAGCAAGAACTTGTCAAGGTGTTGTTATATATCTTATACGTCTATATCCCAGAATACACCTGGGATATAGACGTATCTGGCAGTGTTCTCAAAACTCAAAAGTCGAATACACCATGTGTCAACTTTGTGAAAGTTGCTAATACACCAAGTGTCAACTTTGTGAAAGTTGCTAATACACCAGGTGTCCATTCTACATTACATTGTAAATGTCCCATATTGACTGACTATCGTCTCCCTAGGTTGAGATATCCTGAACTCTGTAAATACAATAAAATCTTTCCTTATTAAGACGACTCAATAGCTCAGTCGATAAGATCCTCTGCCTCTCACGCTTGGGGGGTCCGCGTTTCGAGTCTCCTAGAACCCAGATGAATGGAATGCTCTGTTAATACTACCCGGGTACTGGAACACTTGATGATGATATACGAGACTTGTACCCAAGACTGACTTAGATAATGCATCAGTTATGTTATATATATGTGATATAACACTGACACAACAAGGTGATTACTGATAGACCAATATATATATATTACTGAGACTGATTTGAGAAAGAGGATGAGACACGGCTCTCACATTCCTCCATAGTCTGGTGTTGGACTTAAGACCAATTAACCTCTAGAGGGTTATTAAGACCACCACGATACCTTATACTGACCAACCAGCAAGTATAATTTAGACCTCAACATAGGTCTAAAGGCCTAAATGATACACTCAGTATGAATACACCAAAACGGGAGATGTACTCACCTAGTTGTGCTTGCGGAGGTAGAGTTCTGGCTCTTTGGTCCAGCCTCTCAACTATCAATCAACTGGTGTTGATTGACAGTTGAGAGGCGCTAAAGATGTGCTTTAGCGTGAATGTATCCTCGTCTCGTGCAGGCTTTACTAAGCTCATATGTTTGTGTGTTAGATTAAAACAAATATATTGACAGGAAGCGAAATGAAATTAAAATGTAATTTGTTTTTAAGAGAGATGAATGTTGGATGTTGTACTGCTGAGATAACAGTTTGGTGAGGCTGGATAACAGTTTGGTGAGGCTGGATAACAGTTTGGTGAGGCTGGATAACTGTTTGGTGAGGCTGGATAACTGTTTGGTGAGGCTGGATAACTGTTTGGTGAGGCTGGATAACTGTTTGGTGAGGCTGGATAACTGTTTGGTGAGGCTGGATAACTGTTTGGTGAGGCTGGATAACTGTTTGGTGAGGCTGGATAACTGTTTGGTGAGGCTGGATAACTGTTTGGTGAGGCTGGATAACAGTTTGGTGAGGCTGGATAACTGTTTGGTGAGGCTGGATAACTGTTTGGTGAGGCTGGATAACTGTTTGGTGAGGCTGGATAACTGTTTGGTGAGGCTGGATAACTGTTTGGTGAGGCTGGATAACTGTTTGGTGAGGCTGGATAACTGTTTGGTGAGGCTGGATAACTGTTTGGTGAGGCTGGATAACTGTTTGGTGAGGCTGGATAACAGTTTGGTGAGGCTGGATAACTGTTTGGTGAGGCTGGATAACAGTTTGGTGAGGCTGGATAACAGTTTGGTGAGGCTGGATAACAGTTTGGTGTGGCTGGATAACTGTTTGGTGAGGCTGGATAACTGTTTGGTGAGACTGGATAACAGTTTGGTGAGGCTGGATAACAGTTTGGTGTGGCTGGATAACAGTTTGGTGAGGCTGGATAACTGTTTGGTGAGGATGGATAACTGTTTGGTGAGGCTGGATAACTGTTTGGTGAGGCTGGATAACTGTTTGGTGAGGATGGATAACTGTTTGGTGAGGCTGGATAACTGTTTGGTGAGGCTGGATAACTGTTTGGTGAGGCTGGATAACAGTTTGGTGAGGCTGGATAACTGTTTGGTGAGGCTGGATAACAGTTTGGTGAGGCTGGATAACAGTTTGGTGTGGCTGGATAACTGTTTGGTGAGGCTGGATAACTGTTTGGTGAGGCTGGATAACTGTTTGGTGAGGCTGGATAACTGTTTGGTGAGGCTGGATAACTGTTTGGTGAGGCTGGATAACAGTTTGGTGAGGCTGGATAACAGTTTGGTGAGGCTGGATAACAGTTTGGTGTGGCTGGATAACTGTTTGGTGAGGCTGGATAACTGTTTGGTGAGGCTGGATAACAGTTTGGTGAGGCTGGATAACAGTTTGGTGAGGCTGGATAACAGTTTGGTGTGGCTGGATAACTGTTTGGTGAGGCTGGATAACTGTTTGGTGAGGCTGGATAACTGTTTGGTGAGGCTGGATAACTGTTTGGTGAGGCTGGATAACAGTTTGGTGAGGCTGGATAACTGTTTGGTGAGACTGGATAATGTTACGAATCCATATACTTGACTCTAACATTTATCATGACAAATATGTATGTCCATTATTTCGTTCCTCAGTTATTTAAATAAAACATTGTATCCAGTTGTGTTCCAGTATATATATGTTTGAACTTTTGACCATGTCGTAGCTCAGTCGATTAAGGCAGTGTCTGGGATGCACTCGGACGCAGGTTCGAATCCTCGTCACGGCCCTTGTGGATATGTTCATTTATATGTTTGATTTAAATGTAGCATGATGTAGTGTGCCTGTATTTAATATTTTGCTAATGCTATTGCATGTTCATTCCTGGGGGGGTGACCGTGGCGTCTCATGGGGGGATGACCACAATTGGGATGTTCCAGTAATGCTACAGTGTATCATCCTAGCGTCACTGATTCACCCTGTAATTATTCCTGTTTATTGATTGTACTTAATTTCTTATTTACACCTTAGCAGTGTTATAGGCATATAAGTTTAGTTATAATTACGGTCTTAAGTATTACTCTCTGATAGCAGAGTATCTAGAGGTTTCATGTGGGTTTTAGTTCGTAAGTTGTAGACGCCATGTTGTGCATGCTCCAGCAACGCCAGTCGCATGGGTGGAGCGTGTAGTTGTGCATTAAATGCACAACTATATTCTACCCACTTCAAGACTCCGCACCAATATAGAAGCATCAAGAAATATGGGCCAATAGGCCCTTTGCAGTTACATCCATTCTTCCCTTTAAACTTACCCAATATTATACACATTGTTTCGTGTTCTTTTTTGTGTTTTCACCTCATCCAAAACTGTTGTAACATATCACCTCACCCAAATGCAAGTATATAAGATGAAAACTGTTTAAAATTATAGCATAGAAGAACTCTGTTTAGTGTTTGCAGGTTATAGTTGTGTGTGTGTAAACTAAAGTCTTTGAAAATGTAATAAGTTATTACGAAACGCGTAGAAGTGTCGCGTCAGACTAGAAATAAAAATGAATTTTAGAGAATTGATTTTTCAATTACCATCGACAGTGAAAAGAAACATAAGAAATATTGAGAAAATTCGTGTTAGAATTATTAATCTTACTTTTTCGGTCATATTAAATAATATATGTTTACAAGAAAGACTGCTATCAATATATATATATATATATATATATATATATATATATATATATATATATATATATATATATATATATATATATATATATATATATATATGCAAACAAGCCTGAATGGTCCCCAGGACTATATACAACTGAAAACTCACACCCCAGAAGTGACTCGAACCCATACTGCCAGGAGCAACGCAACTGGTATGTACAGGGACGTCTTAATCCGCTTGACCATCTCGACCGGACAAAAGGAAGTGATAGCCGAAGCTATTTGAACCACTTCCCCGCCGGCACTCGGATGGTAATCTTGGGCATAGCATTTTATCAAATCACCTCATTCTTTGGGGCACACGTGAGGAACACAAATGCAAACAAGCCTGAATGGTCCCCAGGACTATATACAACTGAAAACTCACACCCCAGAAGTGACTCGAACCCATACTGCCAGGAGCAACGCAACTGGTATGTACAGGGACGCCTTAATCTGCTTGACCATCACGACCGGACAAACCAGTTGCGTTGTACATACCAGTTGCGTTGCTCCTGGCAATATGGGTTCGAGTCACTTCTGGGGTGTGAGTTTTCAGTTGTATATAGTCCTGGGGACCATTCAGGCTTGTTTGCATTTGTGTTCCTCACGTGTGCCCCAAAGAATGAGGTGATTTGATAAAATGCTATGCCCAAGATTACCATCCGAGTGCCGGCGGGGAAGTGGTTCAAATAGCTTCGGCTATCACTTCCTTTTGTCCGGTCGTGATGGTCAAGCGGATTAAGGCGTCCCTGTACATACCAGTTGCGTTGCTCCTGGCAGTATGGGTTCGAGTCACTTCTGGGGTGTGAGTTTTCAGTTATATATATATATATATATATATATATATATATATATATATATATATATATATATATATATATATATATATATATATATATATAAGAAAATTCGTGAATGTTTTTAGAGTTTGGAATGAGGCTCGTTCCAGAACTACGAAGGAATAGGGAATGAAGAAAGAAAGAACTAGACCTGACGTCGCTAAAAAAAGAGGGAACGGGGAGATATGACACAGACATGTAAAATACCTAGAAAATTGACAGTGGAAAAAGATAAAATGTTTGCAAGGAATACCAGTAGAGGTGTTAGACAGTTTTCATTAAAGTAACAATAGGCGGAAAAATGAATGAACTAAACGAGCAGGTTGTAAAACCGAACTCCATTCATAATTCCGAATATAGATATAATAGAGAAACCAGGCCATATATATAGCCATTGCATTAGACAACCGGCGGCTAGAAATATGGAGTTCAAGAGCTAAAGCTCGATCTAGCATGCACAAATACTTGTAGAGGAGTATTTAATACACACACACACACAGACACACCACCCTCGCGCGCTCCAGAAAAATACAATTATATGCTAAGCTACCAAGCCCTCCGAGGCCTGGCCAGCAAGAGATAAGATCACACACGGCCTTGATCTTATTGGCCCTGCAGATGCCCGCCCGGGGCCAGGCCCATCTTGATGGACATCACAGAAGCAATTTAAGAGAGGTAAATTATCCCCCTTTTGGTCTGATGGGCTCTGCCTGCCTGTAATCCCCAGGCGAGTAAGACAATCATCTGGCCCTGTGTGATAGGTGATCCCGGTGCGGTCCTGTCCATACGCACTCGGACTGGTCGGTACAGCCCCCAACCTCGCTTCATGCTGGTCGGCGTTCGATTCCCAATGGTCCAAATGGTTGGTCGCTATTGCTACACTCCGTCCTATGCCAGGACTCAATAGTAGTGATGGGGGGTCCCCAGGACTCAACATACTAACAGAACAAGTGTCCAACAGAACAAATATCCAACAGAACAAGTATCCAACAGAACAAATATCCAACAGAACAAATATCCAACAGAACAAGTATCCAACAGAACAAGTATCCAACAGAACAAGTATCCAACAGAACAAGTATCCAACAGAACAAATATCCAACAGAACAAATATCCAACAGAACAAATATCCAACAGAACAAGTATCCAACAGAACAAGTATCCAAC
>NC_091192.1:27421678-27531678 GCF_040958095.1 Procambarus clarkii
AATGAAGACCGTAAAAATGGACCTTGATGCAGAAAACCCAGCTGAGGGACATTGAGTAGATCCGGGTCCACCAGGTCACACAACCACCACGTCCCCCCACACCAGGTCACACATCCACCACGTCCCCCCCCCTGCACCAGGTCACACATCCACCACGTCCCCCCCCACACCAGGTCACACAACCACCACGCCCCCCCCACACACCAGGTCACACAACCACCACGCCCCCCCCACACCAGGTCACACCCGGCATCACACAGGACACACGACCCAGGACTATATACCAGTCACGCAACACCTGCTAATAATAATAATATTGACCAGTGTCGTCCAACACCTATTCATTCCAAAATTTTTTTTGGAATGAATTTCCCCCAAAATTGGAAATTTGCTTGTCTATTCTCCCGGTAACTGAGTGCTTCGTCGAGCACACTCTCACACACACACACACACTCACACACACACACACACACTCACACACACACACACACACACACACACACACACACACACACACACACACACACACACACACACACACACACACTCACACACACATATATATATATAAATATATATATATATATATATATATATATATATATATATATATATATATATATATATATATATATATATATATATATATATATATATATGTTTACGACCTGGAGAGAGGGCTAACCAAGTATGTTATACAGCATAAAATAGATTTGTTTTTTATATATATAATAAGTGTTTTTGTTCTAGTCTAAACCGATCAAAGAACAAAAAATCATGCAAGTTTAGTGACCCAGTTCCAATTACATATCGGAACTGGGTTTAAATGAGACATACATTTATGTCTCTTTTACTTTGATAGAGTACGATAGGTGCTGTAGAAACTAGTGAGTTATTAATCACTTAACCACTGAAGGTTACCTTACCTTGAGTTATCTTGAGGTGCTTCCGGGGCTTAGCGTCCCCGCGGCCCGGTCGTCGATCAGGCCTCCTGGTTGCTGGACTGATCAACCAGGCTGTTGGACGCGGCTGCTCGCAGTCTGACGTATGAGTCACAGCCTGGTTGATCAGGTATCCTTTGGAGGTGCTTATCCAGTTCTCTCTTGAACACTGTGAGGGGTCTGCCAGTTATGCCCCTTATGTGTAGTGGAAGCGTGTTGAACAGTCTCGGGCCTCTGATGTTGATAGAGTTCTCTCTCAGAGTACCTGTTGCACCTCCGCTTTTCAACGGGGGTATTCTGCACATCCTGCCATGTCTTCTGGTCTCATGTGATGTTATTTCTGTGTGCAGGTTTGGGACCAGCCCCTCTAATATTTTCCACGTGTAAATTATTATGTATCTCTCCCGCCTGCGCTCAAGGGAGTACAGATTTAGGCTCTTTAGTCGGTCCCAATAGTTTAGATGTTTTACTGAGTGGATTCTAGCAGTAAAGGATCTCTGCACGCTCTCCAGGTCAGCAATTTCTCCAGCTTTGAAAGGGGCTGTCATTGTGCAGCAGTACTCCACTCTCGAGAGCACAAGCGTTTTGAAAAGTATCATCATCGGTATAGCATCTCTAGTGTGAAAAGTTCTTGTTATTCAACCTGTCATTTTTCTTGCAGTTGTGACGGCTACTTTATTGTGTTCTTTAAAGGTAAGGTCTTCTGACATGAGTACACCCAGATCCTTTACATTGCCTTTTCGTTCTATATTATGATTTGCCTGAGTTTTGTACGTGGTTTCCGTTTTTATATTTTCATTTTTTCCATAGAGCATGAGTTGGAACTTATCTTCGTTAAACACCATATTATTTTCTGTAGCCCATAGAAAGACCTGATCTACATCTGATTGGAGGTTTGCCGTGTCCTCTATGTTGCCTACTCTCATGAAGATCCTAGTGTCATCTGCAAAGGATGATAATGATTATGGATGATAAAGGTGATTAAGATGCGTGTTTACAAGCGCAATTTATAGTTACATCACATTCATTGAATAAATGATGCAGTGCGTAGTCAATCTTGGGTACAAGTTCAGTATATCATCAAGTGTTCCAGTATTCAGAAAGTATTTACACAGTTCAGCATATCTCAGTCCAGGAGGGCAAGAGTCAGTTTTAGGGATTACATGTTTTCTATTTCACAAAGTTGACACACTGTGTATTTGACACTTTCACGAGGTTGACACTTTGTAATGTCGACACTCAACTACATTATACAAAGTGTATTGAACATTCGACACTCAAATGTCGAATACTCTTTGGTGTAATCGACATTTGAGTTTTTAGAAAGTTGAAAAAAAGTGAAGGTAAAGTGACGAACAATATTAACACTATAAATAGAATAAACTCTGGGCAAAGATTACCTTGTACTGAATCCTATTGTTGATAGTGCGGTTATGAATGGTATCATATTACTGATGGTGTGTATATATATACAGTTTCAAAGGGATTTACTGCTAAATATAATTAAAAAAATAATGGCAAGAGGATTGCTTCCTAGCAGGTATAGTGTTCCGGAGAGTTGTAACTGGGGGCAAGTTATATCATTGCTGCTAACGCCAAGGGGGATCTAATCTTTTATGGCATTAACTCTCACACAAGTAGTGTCAAAAGGATTTAGATTTAGAATGAGAATTCGCTGGCGTAATGGTGACACAAGGGTCGACTTTCTTGTCATGGGAAAGATTAAAACAAAATTTTGAGCTTAAAAGCTTAAGAATCAGCGGAGCTGAAATACATGTGTTACTGAGAATTATTTCCAAATTAGCTTGCGTTCAGCGGAAAGATCTCCATTATTCTCTCTCTCGTTATCGTGTGCAGCGCGTGTACTTATCTTCCTGTGTACACTGTGATATCCAGCAGGTGTACGTGTGTGTACTTACCTAGTTTGTACTCACCTAGTTGTGCTTGAGGAGGGTTGTTGAGCTGCGGCTCTTTAGTCCCGCCTCTCAACTGTCAATCAACTGGTGTGTGTACACACTAGGTGACACCAGCTGATGTATGTGTGTGTGTGTGTACATGTCGACCGTGACGCACACATCCTGGGCTCCTGTGTACACCAGCCACCCCCCCTGCCCCGCTCCTGTTTACACAACCACACCCCGCTCAGTGTGTGTTACACAGCTTAATCTCTCTAACTGTATCATAAAATTTCCCAATAATATCCTCCACTCTCTGTGTAATCCTGTTTAATTAAGTCGCCGAAATGTTTTCTTTTACATTTACCAGCTAGAATATGTCGCAGCGTACTGCGAATATTACATACAACACAAAATAAAACGCGGATAAATCTGTGTTTTTTTTTGTAATGGTGTAAACAGAAGGTATGATTAGGAACAGTTTTGAACATTTCCAAAACTTAAATTTTGGATATATTTACGGTCATCAATCTCCGATTATAGACGTTTGGGATTTTTGTTGTGGTTGGCTGAATTGTAGCCCTTGATATCTTCTTGAGGTTATCTTAAGATAATTTAGGGGCTAAGCGTCCCCGCGGCCCGGTCCTCGACAAGGGCCTCCTTTTTGTTACACACCCCCAGGAAGCAGCCCGTAGCAGCTGTCTAACCTCCAGGTACCTATTTACTGCTAGGTGAACAGGGCCATCAGAGTGAAAAGAAACTCCGCCCATTTTTGTTTCCGCCGCCACTTTGGTTCGAAGCCGGAACCTCAGGACTACGAGTCCGAAGCGCTGTCCACTCAGCTGGCAGGTGCCCTACGGTAAAACCGTAGATATGACTCCAGTCACGTTTTTACTGATTAATGTAGATAGGCGGAGCAATTTACAAAAGAATAAGGGGCCCTTGGGAAAACCTTTGAGCACATCTAAAATCAAATTCTATGGTTCATTTTAATTTTGAGATTCCCCGGTTTTCGTTCACTTGTATGGGTCTTTTTTGTCTTTTGAAAACGAGTCTTCAATACACAATTCAATCCTTGAAGACTCATCTAACGAGTCTTCAATGCTAGGGCGTTGGTAATATGCGTGAATGCTCTTAAATCTCTATGCAGAGAGGTTTTCTTGGTAGCTTCATATGACAGTTTGGAATTAAAATTTTCCCACCGTAAAATCAGCCTATAGTGCGTGGGAAATAATATGGCATAAGCGGTTAGTCTCTTAACATGGTTCCAATCACGTTTTGCTGATTTTTTTTGTAGATGGACTCACCATTTGTACAAGAAATATTAGTTTCTTGTACAATATCCTCCAATAAAATTTTGAGGATATTGAAAACTAAATTTAAAATGGTTTGTTTTCATTTTGAGTTGGCAAGGTTCACCCAGATATAGCTCTGCTGCCCATTGAAAATGAGTTTTGATGTTGGGGACGTGAGAAATAGGCTATGTGTGGTTAAATTTTTTACAGACATGTTCATTTTGGTAGTTGTCTATTATGTTACAGTTTGAGAGGAACATTTTGGAAAGTGATATTAGCAAATTGAGCGCAGGAAATTCATCCAGGAGGCATCTCCGGTTACAACGAATCTCTCACTGCAATGAACTGGGGGACGTCATTCGTAATCAGTTCGTTGAATCGAGGTTGTACTTAATGTTTAGTAACTTTATATAATATATCGACAATTACCATTATTGTCAGCACTGTATAATTTATTTATTACATCTGTTTCATATTTACTATAAAAAGTTGATTTTATATTTGTAATGTTAAACTTATTTTTATTTTGTAAATAAACTATTAAAAAATTCACTGCTGGATGAACAGGTCAAGCTCGGTGCCTATCCACGCCTCCCCTACCCAAGGATCGAACCCAGACGGAATTACCAGCAAGTGCAGATGCTACCACAGCGCCATAGGGACTGTGTATATCTCTTGTTCACCTCCATTATTAACATTACATCAAAGACCTTTCCATCCTTTCTCCTATCACTGCTCCTTTTTAAATGTTATTTGAGTAATTTTCTTCTTGTTTGTTGTGGTTACCTGTATTGGATCCCATTTTCCCTATGGTTTAAATAGAACAGATTTAACAGTTTGGGGTTATTTAGAGTTAAATTATTTCTCAGTTTTTGTTCGTGTAAGACTGAGGAGATAAATATATATTATGTACGTCAATTTAATTGGTCGTTATGTTGTTTGTTGTTCCTCTGGTGTCTCTGTGAATCCATTTGGGTCTTGTCACATAATAATGACATATTTAATAAGCTTCAACATTTCCGTCTCTCTCTGTTTCTTGTATAATTAAGTTGTCAGGGAAGACAGCAGTTGTGTCTTTCCTGAATTTTATTATCCACAATTGTAGTGGAATTTTATCAAAGTGTACAGCACGTAGACCATGTAGACCATAGTTTACTTCACGTAGACCATGTAGACCATAGTTTACTTCACGTAGACCATGTAGACCATAGTTTACTTCACGTAGACCATGTAGACCATAGTTTACTTCACGTAGACCATGTAGACCATAGTTTACTTCACGTAGACCATGTAGACCATAGTTTACTTCGCGTAGACCATATAGACCATAGTTTATAGCACGAAGTCTATAAAGAACATAGTTTACAGCAGTACGAAGCTGACTTGAGAGTTGATACAAGCATATCTTCCAATCTTGGGCTATTGCTCTTATACCCTCCCCTCATCCCCCCCTCTCCCATCACCTTCCCCCCATGCCCCCCTCTCCCCTCACCCTTCACCCCCTCCTCCCACGACCCTTACCCCCCCCCCCCCAATGTTACGACATATAAGCCACTCATCTGTAGGTCATGTTACTTACGGGCTATTCATGCCCGTGCCACCTCTTGGGTCGCTTAATCTTTATCAATCAATCACTCAAATCACGTCATGTTATTACTCAACATGTGCAATAGCACCCAGTGATTGGCGTCTGGTAGCTACCGTGTCGCCTGACCACCACCATCAGAGTACCTCACTCACAGCAACCACCAACAAACACTCCTTGTTATCTCAACCACTATCATCTCGATCTCCTTTATTAACAACAGTGCAACCACCACCACCACCACCATCACCACTACCATCACCACTACCATCACCACCACACCTCCATCACCACCACCACTACCACCCCCACAGCAACACCACACCACCATCACCACCACCACACGACCACCATCACCACCACACCACAGCACCCAAAAAACGAAACAATCACGTTGAGAAAGGCATGAGACGACAGACTTGGGAACTACAGGAGGGGCAGAGGATTGGAAAGCAAGACATCAAATGGGTTCATGGAATAAACAACTCTGAAATACGCACATGCAGTACAGAAACTGATCCCACTCAACAACCTGGCCGAGGAGAAGAACAACATAGATCTATGGTTTAATAAGTAATACACGGAAGAGGAAGGACCCAAAAATCATGGAACAAGTTCGGAGAACTTGGAACAATAAAGTGGCCCCCTTAGAGATAGCCAGGAACGAGTACTCTAGAACCAGGAGGGAAGCCGAGAGGCAATTCGAATATGATATAGCGGCACAAGCTGAGGATCAACCCCCAAACTATTATATAGTGTTACGGTTTTATAGACATTCATCATTTGCGTGAATATAAATAAGAGTTGCTTCGTATTGTCTTGTTAACCAGACCACACACTAGAAGTTGAAGGGACGACGACGTTTCGGTCCGTCCTGGACCATTCTCAAGTCGATTGAGAATGGTCCGTATTGTTTTATTTGTCCACGCCCTAGATTCGAGTTCTGGTCAGAGAGGATTTAATGGGCACCAAGCCGTAGCCATTTGCCCTCCTTCCCTGTTCTCTCGGCTGTAATAGGCAAGAGAACAGGGAATAGCCGGGTTGTTCACCGATTGACTGGTCGTGTTCGAGGGAGAGGCTTACCTGAGCTATGTGAAGGCAGAAGCTCTCAGCCTGTTAACAGGCGTCAGAAGTTATCTGCTCCTGAAGCCACTTGTGTAAAGACAAAAAATGCGATGTACTCGACTTTATGACATTAGAGACCACCCCATTCCGCACAGAGCCCTCAATATATGTATGTTAAGCATTTGATGCTGAGCACAACACTTGAGACAATACCTGCAACAGGCAGGTATTGCCTCAGTCAGGTATAATAACACAATTAACACCCCTACGGAAAGAGTTAGGAAGGGGACAATCAGGGAAAAAGCGCCAAGCCATTATAGCACCTGCAAGACGTTCAGGATACGAATTTAGGATGGGACGGGGGGGGGGGGGCGGAAATAATAGTGCCCAACCACTTGGACGGTCGGGGATTGAACACCGACCTGCATGAAACGAGGCCGTCGCTTTACCGTCCAGCGCAAGTGGTTGGCTGACTATTATGGAGCTAGTCCCGGTTTACCCTAGCGTGCAGAGGGCACTAAAGAGACCATTGCTAGAACATTCCAAGGTCAACACGCGTGCTGAAGCGTTGTCTTACTTTTTAGCGGCGACGACCCCCTAAACGACGCTGGTGAGGGGGAAGGGGAAGAGAGGGGACGGGAAGCCAAGCATGAAGAATGGGAAAGTATTGGAGAATAACAGAAATAGAATGAAATCAAATATAGAAACACAAGAAGAGTTGTTGCGGACTCGTTGCGAGCGTGTTGCCTTACATAGTACGAAGCTACAGTTTGCGTGGAGCAAGCAAGCAAGCTAGCAAGCAAGCAAGCAAGCAAGTGCTTTCATCTTTCTCAAACTAATTGGCCGCTGCTATTGGAAATCAGTGCGCAAGAGAGGTGGTGATTAATCAGCGTCTAACAGATATCGCTGATACCCGCGTGAACGATTATCAATATTGCTTTACCAACGTTGTTTCTAGTAATCAATTGAGATTCTCACTAACTTACATCTGCAGAGGGGGGCCCTGCTGCATGGGTAACAGCTTCTCCTCCATATCTACCTACCCAGGCTTCATGTGCTCGTTATAAACACGCGGCAACTGGGCTTAATTCAGAGTTGATTTATTATATTTATTTACAAGAAGGTACAATGGGTTTGAGAGAGTACATAATATTGGTGTTTTTTTTACATTCTTGCAAAGCCACTATAACACGCATATAGCGTTTCGGGCCTCGAACGCCGACCCGGCCAAGGAGCGAGGATGCGGCTGTGCAGACTAGTCCAAGTGTGTGGATCTTTAGTAATCAGCTAGTTGAGGCGTTCTTGGAACTATTGATGAAATATTTTGAAATCGAAATATGTTTCATCGAACTTGTCTCTCAATCACTTCAATTGGTCGGTAGTGTGATTCTCCCCTCTTCTTCCTGCAGGGTCATTGTTCGATTCCCCATGGTCCCATTTATCCTAGCTCCTTGTTATTATGTGCCAGTGTCTTGTTCTTATATCCCAGCTCATTGTCTTCATATCCCAGCTCCTTGTCCTCATATCCCAGCACCTTGTCCTGCATATCCCAGCACCTTGTCCTCATATCCCAGCTCTATTTCCTCGTATCCCAGCTCCTTGTCCTCATATCCCAGCTCCTTGTCCTCATATCCCAGCACCTTGTCCTCATATCCCAGCACCCTGTCTTCATATCCCAGCTCCTTGTTCTCATATCCCAGCACCTTGTCCTCATATCCCAGCTCCTTGTCCTCATATCCCAGCTCCTTGTCCTCATATCCCAGCTCCTTGTCCTCATATCCCAGCTCCTTGTCCTCATATCCCAGCACCTTGTCCTCATATCCCAGCACCTTGTCCTCATATCCCAGCTCCTTGTCCTCATATCCCAGCACCTTGTCCTCATATCCCAGCACATTGTCCTGCATATCCCAGCTCCTTGTCCTCATACCCCAGCTCCTTGTCCTCATACCCCAGCTCCTTGTCCTCATATCCCAGCTCCTTGTCCTCATATCCCAGCTCCTTGTCCTCATATCCCAGCACCTTGTCCTGCATATCCCAGCTCCTTGTCCTCATACCCCAGCTCCTTGTCCTCATATCCCAGCTCCTTGTCCTCATATCCCAGCACCTTGTCCTCATATCCCAGCTCCTTGTCCTCATATCCCAGCACCTTGTCCTCATATCCCAGCTCCTTGTCCTCATATCCCAGCTCCTTGTCCTCATATCCCAGCACCTTGTCCTCATATCCCAGCACCTTGTCCTCATATCCCAGCTCCTTGTCCTCATATCCCAGCACCTTGTCCTCATATCCCAGCACCTTGTCCTCATATCCCAGCTCCTTGTCCTCATATCCCAGCACCTTGTCCTCATATCCCAGCTCCTTGTCCTCATATCCCTTCCTAGTGCTATAAAGTGCTGGCGTGATACTTTCTCCTGTCTTACAAATATGTCCTCAAGTCTAAATAACGGAGACGAAATCCTTTAAAATAATTTCTGGCTCGGTGATACTTTATTGATCTGTTTGATATCCACATTATGTATGTAGCCGGATACATGACTGGCAATACATATGATGGCTTCTCAGGCAGTGTTTCATGTATAATCATCTACAGTTATGGATCCCACGTTCATACGCATCCTAATACCTTTGAATTTCTAAGCGTCTTTCAACTCTTTATAGCTTGATTGGAGTCTTCTTTTGATCTTGAGCTTACAGACGCGTCTATTGTTTTTCCAGATCATTAATTTTCTCCAATAAATTTATATATGTATATATAATATATATATATATATATATATATATATATATATATATATATATATATATATATATATATATATATATATATATATATATATATATTATTATTATTATAATAATTGAAAGTATTTGATAATTATCACTCTTCCTTCTCCTTGGTCATGAAGGAAGCGGGCCTCGGGTGGAAGAGAGCTGTGACGATCACTGTCAGGAACCCGGAGGTGCGGGACCGGGCCGTCCACCTCCTGGGGCTCGTGCGGCCCCCCAGGCCCTGCTTCAGGAGGCTGGGGTCGTTCATACCCTTGCTGGGGTGGTTCTTCTCCGGCCCCGACCACGGCGGTCTCCGGGGTTGGAGGTCCCTGTGTGCCTCTTCATCACCTTCGAGGTCAACCCCGGAACTCACAGTTCCTGCGACGGCGCTGGAACCAATCGTATTGGCGTATGCCATTCCATTGGAGACTTTCAGCGCCGTGGAGAGGGGGGGACCTGCTGCCTGGGTAACAGCTTCTCCCCCGAATCAACCTACCCTGGCTTGGCGCCCTGGTGAGGCCACTCCAGACCGACAACCAGAGCGCAACTTCATAGTCTCCTGAGACCGATGGGTGCCTACTACTACTATATGTATATATATATATATATATATATATATATATATATATATATATATATATATATATATATATATATATATATATATATATATATATATATTACGCCATGTTTCAAGTTGAAATATCCTTTTTGGTCGTGAGAAACTCCTGTCATTGTCTTCAAAGGTTTAGCGACAAGGCTTCGTCTGATATCTTTGATCTGTGTTCGGGTACGATGGCTCGGCTCTGCCACGGTACCTTGGCTTAATGTTTCTATGAAGGAAGTCAGGTGTTATTAAAATATTTTACTGGTCATATTTGTTTTCAATATTTACTCATTGTCAATGTGATTTTCATCGGTCTTGTAAATACAGCAATTTTTAATAAAGCTACTGAAGTATTTCTCAAAGAAATCATTATATATATTACACAAGGAAATAACAATAATGTAATTTTTATAAAATAAAATTTTGGGGAGCAGGGCGGGAATCGAACTGGCATCCTGCGTAACCCCAGACGCACCTTAACCCATGAGCCAAAGAATATCATTTATAATAATTCTCTAGCATAATGTATATGCTAGAGATGTGTTAAGTGCTAAGAGTATCATGACCGTATCTGGGGCGTTGGTACAAATATATATATATATATATATATATATATATATATATATATATATATATATATATATATATATATATATATATATATATATATATATACTGACGATAATCTCTTTCAAGAGAGATTGAGCCTGCTCTTCCCTATATCATTTACGTCATTTTACAAGTATAGGATACTATATTGAAGATACGTCCACCAGTATCACAAACGTTTTGCCCAGGAAGCAAAGCGTACCTTGCACCACCCGACACGCCGGCTCCGCCCGTCATCAACGAGCAAACTACCCATTCTCCGCCTGCCTGCTCCTGATTGGCTGGTGTATCGCCGACAACACCTGCACCTGTACTCACGCCCTCTACCTGAGTCGACGTCTGGGCCAGCTCACGCCGTTCTCCTCAGAATATCTCTGTGCTCTTAGAAGTTGACATCTCTCTCTGGTAGACTAAGCCCTGGCTGTCGTGTACTAAGGGAGGTGGCGCCTCAAGCCAGTATTCTCAGCACCTGATTAATATTATTATTGTCTTGCACTTCATTTTGTTTTAGAGTAAATTTCACATTCATTAATTATTCATGTTTTGTTTGTTGACTTGTTTTGAATTTTACGTAAGCCAAGGGATTGTCTTTGTTCATATCTTGTTTTCTAAAGTAATTATAATTTCATTGTTTATATTTTGTGTTTTGTGTGTCTTCCCATTACCTTACCACAGGCAAACAGGCAAGCAGTCTCTTTTTTTTCTGTAAGTGTGACCAGGCATTGCCACCTGCCATTGGAGGACTGCCGAACATCAACACTCCAACACTTTACCGTCACAATATATATATATTTATTGCTTGTTTTCGTGTCCATATCCACTCGTGTCTTGATCCACCCACAGTTAGAACACGTGGTTAGTTTCACTCATGGTTAGATCCAAACGTGGTTATAGGCAATCGTGGCTACAATCACCTTTGGTTAGACCTACCCGTGGCCTAACCAAAGGTCCCCATGTGGCAAGATCCACCTGTATCCCTTAGATTCGAAAAACGTAGTGGCGTTTAATATTTAAAATGTAATCCTTTCCCATTTGGCCTGGAGAAGGGCGAGGGTATTTCTCTCTCTCTCTCTCTCGCTCCCCCCCGAGGCGAGTATAAATTTTTAACGCTGTGGGCGGGAATCATATATCAAGTGGAGGTGACGGTGTTGTTGCTGGTGGCCACGGTTCGCATCCCACGAAGGGGGAGGGGGTGGGGGGTGGCCGTGGGCAGGGGGTAGGGTTGTGGATAAATATGTATGTATATATATATATGTATGTACACACAAATATATGCTTGCCAGGGAACAACTGAGTCTTAAGCCTCTTTGTACTGGAGGTTGGTGTCCCGTCTCTCTGTGCTCGTCCTCTGGAGTCTTCTCCCCCCCACCAAAGAGCGAGACGAAGAAAAGGAGGCTATCATGGCTGGCTCATTTGAGGAGATAATTGATGGCATACAGTCATTATGTGCCTAAGAAACGGAACTCTCCAGACCCTCTTAATGATCATTTACCAAGCCGGTGAGGCGCAGTGAGGCTCACTGACCTGTGTCTTGCGGGGTAGTGAAGAGATAGTGCGGTGATTGTCTAGTATAGCTTTCCCTTGAAAACGCAAATGATCATTGAAATAGAAAATTAGTTCTTGTCTGTGTGAATGGCAGAAATGGGTCCTTAGAGGTGTACAAATTAAGACTCCCTGAAGAGGCCTATCTTCTGTGCATCTTTAAGGGTCAAGAAGCCTGTCAAGAGGATTATTAATTCAGCTTTAGCTATTGGGTCCCTCACCACCTAATTGGGGAAATATATATTTATTCCCATTTCTCTTTTTGTCTTGTCGTTTAGTTCTTTTTCGAGTGATGTATAGTTGTCCCTGGCATCTTTCTGGAAGCCTGTGAACATCGTGTATGTCGTGAGCAAGTCTCCTCTGGTTCCTCGTTTTTTTTTAGTAACGTGACGTTTAGATATAGCACAGTAGGTCTGAAACTGGGGTATGCGTGCCCCAGTTTCTCTCTAACTAGAACACCCCAGAAACCCCATACTGGGATGTTCTCTATATAGTGTGTTCCAAGGTTCTAGTGTGCTTGTTCCAAGGTTTGTTCCACGGTTGCTCTAGTATATATATATATATATATATATATATATATATATATATATATATATATATATATATATATATATATATATATATATATATATATATATATATATGTCGTACCTAGTAGCCAGAACGCACTTCTCAGCCTACTATGCAAGGCCCGATTTGCCTAATAAGCCAAGTTTTCCTGAATTAATATATTTTCTCTAAAATTTTTCTTATGAAATGATAAAGCTACCCATTTCATTATGTATGAGGTCAATTTTTTTTAATGGAGTTAAAATTTACGTAGATATATGACAGAACCTAACCAACCCTACCTAACCTAACCTATCTTTATAGGTTAGGTTAGGTTAGGTAGCAGAAAAAGTTAGGTTAGGTTAGGTAGGTTAGGTAGTTGAA
This sequence comes from Procambarus clarkii, assembly GCF_040958095.1. Lineage (NCBI taxonomy): Eukaryota > Metazoa > Arthropoda > Malacostraca > Decapoda > Cambaridae > Procambarus > Procambarus clarkii. The sequence continues at coordinate 27,434,918 of NC_091192.1, forward strand.
AAACAATTAATTCATGAAAACTTGGCTTATTAGGCAAATCGGGCCTAATATATATATATATATGTTCCAAGGTTGATCTAGTGTATATTTGCTCCAGAGTTACTCTAGTGAATCCTAGTTTAAGAGCGCCTGGTCAAATTCAGTGACTTCCGACCAAAGGTGTTTCATGCTATAGCTGCTTTTTATAACTATAGATGGAAGCAACCCCCCCCCCCGAATATTTCCCATCTTCCCGATATGTCTTACTGCAGACGTTAGTATGTTGGTTATACTATATAACATTCCAGGCTCATATGGCATTAAAATCACACAATTGTAAATGAAATGCTTGTGTTAGACTCCATAGACTTTATCATAACATTCATTAATATATAAATATACTAGCTGTACCCGGCCATGCATTGCCGTGGCTCAATAACACAAGTGCGTTGCTGATCCACAGCAACCTTCCCCAGTCTCCCAGTCCTCCCTACCATTCCCCCCTCCCCCGTTCCCTGGTCCTTCCATCCTTCCTTACTCCTCTGTTCCCTTCGTCCTCCCCACCAGTCCCCACTCCCCTGTCCCCTTGTCCTCCTCATCATCCCCCTTTCCACCATCCCCTCGTCCTCCTAGCCATTCTCCACTCCACCGTCACCTCATCCTACCCTCCATCCCCCACTCCCGTCCTCTCGTCCTCCCCATTATTTTCCACACCCACGTCCGATGCACTCCCAAATGATCTGATGTCCCCATCACTGAAATATAAGAAAAAGTTAAAAAACGAATTGAAAAAAAATAAAAATTAAAAATTAAACTATACTCACGTAATAAACGGTATGGTAAACAACACAGCTCAATTCCAATGCAATGTCACACGAAATAATTAAATCCAAATGAAAATAAATCGAAAAAGATCAAAATTCTATTTATCAGTGCAACCGAAAACACTGAAACGGAATCGTAACATATTTAGCATAGCATGTTTTGCTCTTACGTGCAACAGATGGCGCTGTTTCTTAAAAAAAAAATGTTTTTATCTGCCACAAGTGTGGCATCTATACTTATACTTACGAAATGAAAAGTATGGTAAACATCACAGCACAATTCCAATGCAACGTCACACAAAATAATTAAGTCAAAATGGAAATAATCTGATATCTATGAAAATTCAATTTATCAATGCAATTGGAAACATTGAAATAGAATCGTAACATATTTAGTATAGCATGTGTTGCTATTACATGCAACAGATGACGCTGTTTTTTTAAAACATGTTTTTACCTGTAACAAGTGTGGCATCTATATAACAGGTATACAAAAAACACGCGTGTATTCAAATGGAACGTTGTGTCAAAACTTCAAAGCAATCGGTGAAGAACTTTCAGAGATTACAGCATGTGTTACTCTTACGTCTAACAGATGGCTCCGTTTAAAAAAAAAAAACATGTTTTTTCATGTCACAGATAAGGCATGTACATAGTAGGTATTTAAAAACACGCGCCTATTCGAATGCAATGTTGTGTCAAAGTTTCAAAGTAATCAGTAAAGAGGTTTTGAAGATTTCCCTAATATGAAAAACACACGAAAAACACAGTTTTTCAAGTAAAGCATGTTTTTACCGTCACAGACGTGACATCTATATAGTATGTATATAAAAACCCGCTCGGATGCGAATGCAACGTTGTGTAAAAATTTCAAAGCAATCGGTGAAGAACTTTCGGAGATTAGCGTTTTTGAACAAACGAACATATACATTTTTATTTATATAGATATATATAATTTTTCAACCACAGACGTGGCCACACATTCACAATGCTAACCAACATATATATACATTTTCTTCTGTCCTCCATGGACAGGGTTAGAGATCTATTAAAACATATAGTACAGTGATTTAGATTTTCAAGTACATTGTACTTTATATTTATTAACACTGACCACCCCCGTCCCCCCTCTCTCTAAATTGCTTGATACAAAATCATTGTTGTTGTAATTGCCTGCCAGCAGGAAACAGCTGTAAAGGTATATGTCAAGCAGCAACATCTGTCTCTCACCAAGGTATGAATAGCCAATGGCTCGGGTGACCTAAGAATGTCTCTATTCGTCTTGTGACCTAAGAATGTCTCTATTCGTCTTGTGACCTAAAAATGAAGTCGAAAAGCCTCAGAATGGCAATGGTCTCGTGGCCTAAGAACATGATAGAGCCAGCTCTAAGAGCATTTAAGAGCCTGCTAGAAAAGCAGACTAAAGCAAAGTGTAAGAGTAGGGGGTAGAGCCAGCTGTAAAAAGGAGAGTAGAACCAGCTGTAACTGCAGGGTAGAGCCGGTTGTAAAAGTAGAGTAGCGCCAGCTGTAAGAGCAGGGAGGAGCCAGCTGTCAAAGCAGAGTAGAACCAGGTGTAAACAGCAGTGTAGAGTCAGCTGTAAGAGAAGGTACAGAGCTAGCCAGAGACATACTGCGAATTCTTGTTTCACTGTAGCGCCTTGAGAGAAGAAAATTCCATTTCTATATCTTCGTTTGTGGATTTTCTCGTGATCTTAAGACGTGACACAGGGATGTTGGCAAGGGAAACGATGGTCAAACATTTTGTAAAATGGGAAAAAAATGCGTTTGTCACTTGCTATCTCTCTCTTCCTCTCCTCTCTCTCTCTCTCTCTCTCTCTCTCTCTCTCTCTCTCTCTCTCTCTCTCTCTCTCTCTCCCTTCCACCCCCAAAAAAGTAAAAATGAAAATGCCATTATGTCCCAGAACGTCTATAAGACTCTGTCAGTCTTCTCTCGGCGGATAGAATGCGAATTATCTCCTAACAAAGTTTCCACACCGCTTACTGTGGCCGCCTCGGAGGACATATTAAGGAGGAAGTGCCTTAACAAGACGAGAGAATTTCCTTTTTTTTCAAGTCTGACGCCATAAGAAGCCGGAGCCTGTGTGAGCGTCTCGGGGCGTTGCACTTCGCACAGAAGTGCTTGACAAGAGGTGCACACTGGAGGCACTCAGGTGAGTGCGTCACACCCAGGGTGTTAATAATGCTTCTGTTGAACCTAATTAATATTTCCTGGTACTCAACGTGGCAGAGGTGTTCCTTATTTAGCTCACAAATACTTGTAGAGTATTTATCCATCTTCTTGAGGTTATCTTGAGATGATTTCGGGGCTTCAGTGTCCCCGCGGCCCGGTCCTCGACCAGGCCTCCACCCCCAGGAAGCAGCCTGTGACAGCTGACTAACACCCAGGTACCTTTTTTACTGCTAGGTAACAGGGGTATTGGGTGGAAGAAACTCTGCCCATTGTTTCTCGCCGGCACCCGGGATCGAACCCAGGACCACAGGATCACAAGTCCAGCGTGGTTGGTTAATACATTATTTAGAGCTGTTGGTACTCTGAAGGTTCATTGGTACTGTTTGTATTTTGATAGAATGTATTGTTGGTCTTACTTCTCCAGGGTAACTGGGCCAGACACACACACACACATACACACACACAGACACACACACACACACACACACACACACACACACACACACACACACACACACACACATACACACACACACATAAAGGGCCTAATACCAGCAACACAACCCCTGGTACCATTACCACAGCACCGGGAATGCATTCCTGCCACCTCCCAAGAAAAACATTCGCATTAAACACAATATCCAACTTGGCCTGTGACGGGGCTGGCAAATATCCGTCTCTCTCTCTGTGTGTTACCTGGCCGTGCGGGACTCTGATGAAATAATACCAATGTCTGCTTCCTCTTCCTTCCTTCCCGAGGTGCAGAGTGGACACTGACCCAGATAACGAAGTATTACCCCACAGTCGCCAAGAGACTTTTTGCATCTCTACGTACGAGGAAAGCAGCGTACAAAATGCAGCATGTAGAATACTGGTTATCGTGAGGTTATCTTGAGATGATTTCAGATCTTTGCGTCCCCGCGGTCCGGTCCTCGACCAGGCCTTCTTTTTTGTTTCACAACCGCAGGAAGCAGCCCGTAGCAGCTGTCTAACTCCCTGGTATATATATTTATTACTAGGTAAACATGGGCATCAGGGTGAAAGAAACTCTGCCTATTTGTTTCCGCCTCCGCCGGGGAGCGAACCCGGAACCTCAGGACTACGAATCCCGAACGCTGTCCAATCAGCCTTCAGGTCCCCGCCCTTGGGATTTATTTATAAAACAGTAATAAGAATGATGATAGATGATATGTATACATATGTGATACATATGCATATGATATATACATAATATATATATAAATGTATGAAATGATAGATATATGTATACATCTATACACATACATTTTCCCCATTTCTCTGTGAATATGCAAATGAGAGTTTACATTAGTTCTGGACTAAAGTGTACTTGCTTGTTAGTCTGTAAGTATAGTGAGTTGACTTAATAAGCCTCTTGCAGTTGATAGGCCTTAAGACCAACACCAAACATCGAATACTCCTTAATTTCATCTCGCTCTTTTCGGACCCGCCATTTAGATCATGCCGTTCAGTTTTGGTCTCCATACCACAGAATGGACATAACGTCCCTTGAACGATTAAAGAGAAGAATGCCCAAGTTAATCCCGTTAATTAAAAATCTTCCTTATGAAAATTATATTACAAATGCCTAATTTACATCCTCTAGGAAGACAAAGAGAATGGAGCGACGTGATTGAAGTGCAGAAATGATAAATAAGTTTTAATATATAAACACGAGGCCACAGATGTAAATTAGAGAGGCTTCAATTAAGGAAAGACCTGGGTAAATACTGGTTCAGAAATTAGGATTCAAATGTGAGGATAAAAGCCCTGGAACAGAAGGACGGGAGAGGGAGGAGGGGGGGTGAAGGAAGGGTGTCCAACTAACTGGGCCATCGGGGATTGAACGCTGACCCTGCAAGTTGCGAAAACTTTGCTCCTTTTGTCCATTGTAAATGAGCAGATGGAACAATCAGCAATATGCCTTTTGTCTGAAAATTATCAGTAATAGTTTTCCTGAAGAATTTACGCAATTATTAACCTTTTATCAGATAATGTCCCAGATTTTGCTACCATTTGACGTACTGTCCAGCTTACTAGAATGATGAGTTGCAAATGCGAGCTGTTGCTTGTTAATGACACATGTAGAGTAAGTCACTCTCTCTCTTGTTCAGGGAAGAGATGGAGTCAACACACGCGGCTGACAACCCTCTAGATTACAACGTTAGGTTAATTACTGACATGAACGCCGACCCCTTGGTCTCAGATGGGCCATTAGCGCTTGAGGCTGTGATGAGGGCCTCAGTGCACCAGAGGATGACGAGGGGGCATGAGTATGACCTACCTCGTCACCTCGGAGGGTGGACCGCATGGAAGCTGGGGCACAACTATTCACATATTCCCTTCGGAAAACTAAACATCCTCAGTGTCAAGATTTAATTAAAAAGAGAAAAGAAAAGGAGAAGATGAAGTGAGATTAAGGGGCACTCATATACCTGCTAGTGACCATGTGCTGGTGAGGATGTTGTCTTAGTGATCGTCTACACCTCCTGGAGACGTCTTGGAGATGTGTCGAGTAGTGATGACCCGCGTCACCAACAGTTCCGGCGGGCAGATGGAGAGCAAGGTCAATACAAGAACCCTCAGCCCCTCATGAACACCGCCCACGGGAAGGGCAAGGTCCTTGACACTCTGCAGCCGAGCCTTTCACTCCTGCTGTAGACCACACACCGCTCTGTGTACTGACGAGGGGACAAGGGCGGCGGGTTGGGGTTGGCCCCACTTCATCTCTAGCGAAATTCTAACTCTAGGGTTCACTATAACAGACCAACCCTCATCGATGATTTGCTTCATCTTTTTGTCTTTGTAGATCAGTAATCGCATCAACAGCGAATGGAGGCTATGCAGAAACGTACAAAGATTCCGTAGGCTTCTCCCCAGGGAAGCATCTTGCAGCGAGGAGCTTGGAAGATGGAGAAGCTGAGAAGCAAGTTTTAAATGTTATTTGCTAAAGATTAAAAGGAGTTCATCTGCATGTATTCTTCTGGCTCGTGACGGGAGGGGAATGGTATGAACCGTTATGGATTGTATTTGTTCAACACGTTTTTGTGAAGATCCGGAAGGTGTTAGTTATCCTAATGTTCAATCCATAAGTTAGGTGAGGGTAAGTTAGGTTACGTTAAGTTGGGTAAGAATTGGTTAGGTTGGGTTGGGTTAGATTACGTTAGGTTAAGTTTCGTTATGTTAGGGTAAGATGGGTTTGGTTAGGTTAGGTTGGGTTAGGTTAGGTTGCGTTAGGTTATGTTACGTTAGCTTGGGTTGGGTTAGATTAGATTAGATTGGGTAAGATTAGGATAGATAATGTTAGGATAGGTTAGGTTAAGTTAGGTTAGGTTGAAACACGCTTTGTTTCAACTTCAGTGTGATACATTCTGTGTGAAATTTTTCATATTCTATTAATTCTTTGATTGTCTTAACCAATTATGGTATACATATTACATGAGCGTATATTAAGCTCATCGTTCTCACAGCTATAGTCCATAAGTCAATATTCTCAATATTATATGCCCCAAAAGTCACTTAACATGACCCGGTAAATCATAATAAAAAAATAAGTAACAGTTTACTCAATATAGACAAAAATGTCGCAAAAAAACCAATTTAACACACAATTTAAATTATGCTACAAACCTCCCCAATAAATTCGCAGAATCAATATTAACATTACAAATCAAAATAAGAACAGTAAGAAAACCTTAGAAATTGCAGAAACGGACCAACCGAGTTGCATAGAGACAGAGTAAACATTATCATTTAAATAAAAGTAATTATTAAAAATTAAAAATTAAAAATTAAATTAAATTAAATTAAAAATATAGTGGTGATGGAATATTACAAACGTATGAGGGATTAAGAGGCACACATAATAATAATAAAAAAATAGCGAAAGTGGAAATAATGTCGAGAACTAGATATAGACGAGAAACGAAAGAGATTAAGCATGACTGCAAATGAAGAAATAAAAAGTCAGATATAATGAGAGAAAGAGGAATAATATGTAGATCGCAAAAAAAAAAAAAAAAAAATGACGATAGGACATATTAGTTATTAACATACTTTGCTTAACGCCGTGGATTCCCTTTACACAAAACTAAAACATTTGCTTAAATGAGCTCAATAAAAAGAATCAATATAACTCATACTAACGGGGATTGTAAAAATACAATGACAGGCCATTAATGATTGTATTAGTACCAGTACACACTAACGTGGGAAGTAACGCTGTAATACTGTAGTCACTTCATTGTTGATCGTAATAGTTCCAGTATAAATTAACGTAGGAAATAAAAATATAACACCACAGACGCCATTGATAATATAAAAATTTCACAATACTAACATGAAACGTACAAATATTCTCCCTTAGGCTAGATAAAAAAACAATGAACATAAATTCTCATCAAGAACATAAAAGAAATAACTAAATATAAATATAAATAATATTTCAAGAAATAAATAAAATAAATAATAATTCTCAAGAAATAACAGAGAGCGATAAATTTCTGGAGACAAAGCCAAGCCAACGGAAGAATTATCATATCAGCATTAATGAGCCTATAGGACAATAGGGCAATGAGATTAATGACCTCAGAGTCGTGTACCTTGTGACTGTGAGGTCCCACTCACACACCTGTGATGGGAGCTCCCACACACCTGTGATGGGAGCTCCCACACACACACCTGTGATGGGAGCAGATGCAGTGTATCTGATCATCTGCTGGTGAGGAGGAAGGATAAGGTGTGACGAAGAGATGATTCGGAGTGATAAGTGGATGATTTATTGTGGTAATAGATTATAGGGTGTAATCAATAGATGGCATGATGATATAAGTAGATATAAGCTAGTGGAGATTGATAGCTTACTGAAAGAATCAATCAAGACCCGACGCTGAGTATCCTAAGCATTATTTGACGAGTACAATTGAGTACACACACACATACACACAGCTACTGGATCTGGTAGCTGAGTGAACAGCGCGCAGGACTCGTAATTCTGTGGCAAGGGTTCGATTCCCGGACCAGGCAAAAACAAATGGGCAAAGTTTCTTTCACCCTGATGCCCCAGTTACCTAACAGTAAATAGGTACCTGGGAGTTAGACTGATGTAAACGATCTCCCAGAGGGTATAGAATTGTTTCTCTCACTGTTTGCTGATGATGCAAATATTATGAGGAGAATTAAAACAGACGATGATAATAGGAGGTTACAAGATGATCTAGACAGACTGAATGAATGGTCCAACAAATGACTGCTAAAGTTCAACCTGAGTAAATGCAAAGTAATGAAACTAGGCGGTGGAAACAGGAGGCCAGACACAAGATACAGAATAGAAGATGAAGTACTTAATGAAACAGAAAGATTTAGGAGTTGATATCACACCAAACCTGTCTCCTGAAGCCCACATAAAAAGAATTACATCTGCAGCATACGTGAGGCTGGCTAACATCAGAACAGCCTTCAGGAACCTGTGTAAGGAATCATTCAGAACCCTGTATACCACATATGTAAGACCAATCCTAGAGTATGCGGCCCCAGCATGGAGCCCGTACCTTGTCAAGCACAAGACTAAGCTGGAAAAAAGTTCATAGGTATGCCACTAGGCTAGTCCCAGAACTAAGAGGCATGAGTTACGAGGAAAGGCTGCGGGAAATTCATCTCACGACACTGGAAGACAGAAGAGTAAGGGGAGATATAATCACTACCTACAAAATTCTCAGGGAAATTGACAGGGTAGATAAGGATAAACTGTTTAACATGGGTGGTACGCGAACAAGGGGACACCGGTGGAAACTGAGTACCCACATGAGCCACAGGGACGTTAGAAAGAACTTTTTCATTTTCAGAGTAGTTAACGGAAGGAATGCATTAGGCAGTGATGTGGCTGGCTGACTCTGACTGGATGTAGGCTGACTCCATACACAGTTTCAAATGTAGATATGATAGAGCCCAGTAGGCTCAGGAATATGTACACCAGTTGATTGACAGTTGAGAGGCGGAACCAAAGAGCCAAAGCTCAACCCCCGCAAGCACAAATAGGTGAGTACACGAAACTCCAGGAAGTGTATATAAATGGTTGAGAGCTTCAAGGGACTCCAGAAGGACCAAACCATGAACGCTGAGAGACAAAGCGAAATATAAATTGTTTAAGAGGTGGTAAAGGCACAATTATAGAAACCTGTCGATAACTGCGAAACATAACGATAGCGATGAAACCAGACGATAGCTATGAAAACAGACGCTAGCTATGACACCAGAAGGTAAATATGAAACCATATGATAGATCTGAAACGTTGCAATAGCTGTGCAAGACCAGACGAGATCTATGAGAACGACAGATTGCTATGAAACTAGAAAATAGATATGATACTATAAAATAGATAAGTAACCATAAGATAGCAATAAAACTGGACGATAGATATGAAACCCTACGATATTTTTGAAATCATACGATAGCTCTGAAACCATACGATAGCTCTGAAACCATGCAATAGCTATGAAACCATACCATACGATAGCTTTAAAACCAGAAATTAGTTATGACACGAGGAGAAAGATATGAACGCTGACGATAGTCATGAAACCTGATGACAACAATGAAGCCAGAGAGAGAGAGAGAGAGAGAGAGAGAGAGAGAGAGAGAGAGAGAGAGAGAGAGAGAGAGAGAGAGAGAGAGAGAGAGAGAGAGAGAGAGAGAGAGAGCCAGCCAGTAAGCCACCCTACGCAAAGTTCTTGAAGTCTCCAAAGTATATGACTGAATTTTGCGAGATTTTGAAAACCTCTTAATATGGTTCTCGTATACAAGAAAGGAATACGATAGCAGTTACTGGATGGAATCATAAGGAGATGACTCGTAGACCAATTAAAACAAATGTTGTTTTGTATCTAATCACCATGGCTTCAGCGATGGCAGATCATAACAAACTTATTAGAGTTTCATGAAAACATGACAAGGAAAAACCTGAGAGAGAGAAAGGAGTACTATACATTCACTGACTGCCAGAAAGCGTGTGATCTCGCCTCACACGAAAGACTCCAATACACGTTTAGAACAAAGCTGGTTCAACTGAATGTGTGCTGGACTTGGTGAAGGGATACCTCTCGGGTAGGAGACAGAAGTTAACTGTGAGAGAGGAGAAATGATAAGTGTAGAGCCATAGGGATCATTCATGTTAATGAGATATTTAAATAACTAAACAGAATATAATTTGCAGAAGATGTAAACTTTACGAGAAGAGCTAGAAACGAAGAAGACTGGGATGACGACAAAGACGCCTGGAGAAGCGCAAACATTTGGTGAAAATGATGGTTACTGTTACGGCCTGCTTGAGCCAGTAGCCGGGTTCCTTCTGCATAATGGGCCTTAAAGCCTCTTCTTCTATGAGCCCACCCCAAGTCAGTGGTAAATTATCAAGAATTGGCGGTAGCAGGTAATTGGGCAAGGAATAAAGGGAGTAAACAAGACTAAATAACACATTCACCAATATATTCTGTCGTATAGCTACACATATGTACACAGAGTCTCTTTCGCACAGGACACTAAATATATCTGCAGTGTTCTTCGAATCCCGGCGAGTCCACTATCTTCAAGTATACGTCGTCCACTCTCAATGGTCATCAGAGTGCGAGTTCACCTTCCTCAACATGAGCCAGTCCCACACACCGTATCCTCACGATGTCCCAATACCCCACATCTGCTCTCCAGAAACACACTGGCAGAGGGCTTCAGCAACACGCTGACGGGGGGTCACACATAACGTCCAGGGGTCTCGACTAACACCCCTGGTAGAAGTATCCACCAAACACGCTGGTAGTACTTCCCCGCAGACGGCCAGTATTGTCGTCTTGTAACGCCTCTTGACCATATCCCGGGTCCGTCGGTACACACACTAACACTGCACAAGTACAACAGGCAACACACTGTCTACTACCGACGGTAGCCACTTGTACTCGCATTAATAAGTCAGGAGTTCTGGAGCCAGATTCACGAAGCAGTTACGCAAGCACTTACGAACGTGTACATCTTTCCTCAATCTTTGACGGCATTGGTTACATTTATTAAACAGTTTACAAGCATGAAAACTTGCCAATCAACTGTTGTTATTGTTATAAACAGCCTCCTGGTGCTTCGGAGCTCATTATCTGTTTAATAATTGTAAACAAAGCCGCCAAAGATTGAGAAAAGATGTAAAGGTTCGTAAGTGCTTGCGTAAGTGCTTGCGTGAATCGGCCCCTGGACTGCCCAAGGTGAACAACCTTTCAGAGCGCAATAGACCCTCCTCGTCACCTCTGTGGACATAATGGTCACTAGCCAGACAGAAAGTATACAAGGAGAACATAGGATAGCAGCCTTTCACCGGGCAACTGAAAATATAATCGGATGCACACCTAGATGGAGTTGATATTGTTACTTCACTCACCAGAGGTCGTCATCATCGACCCCGCCTCCTAACCGAGGTATGAACATGAACCTTTCACAGATGGCGTTGAACTTGCCACACTTCCGTCAATAGATGGCGTTGTCTTCGTCTCACCTAATACCTTAGAGTTGGAGTGCAGGTCCATAGATGGCGCTGCCATCGCAACACCTCACTCCAGAGAAAGTGTTGATATCGTAACAGTTACAAAATTTCAAGCAGGCAAAATATAGAGTAATATGCGGAAAACCACATGTGAATAATAGAGGATGCTAAACGCGTTTTCGGCTCAATTCGCCTTTATGAGAGCATGTTAGAATGCTCCCCAGGAGTGTGAGGATATACGTCTTCACTATAAGGCCCGTAAGCAAGTATAACCAGCCGAGGTGTAAATAGTGACGACTTCCTCCATATAATATTTAATGGAGAAATGTCAAGAAACCAGAAGCAAACTGGTTTAAAGTCATTGCATAAGACGACCAAAAGTGCACGATAGACGGGGGGCCCAGGAGCTGAGGCACGGCCTAACAAGCTCTATTAGGCTAGTGGACGCACACAGGCTGAAGCGTCGCCGAACCTCGTTAGTGCTGGAGCCAATAGTAGTTCAATATTTCACGGCCAGTAAAACTGACCATTTACCTTTCGCATATTTACCAATAAGTTTGGGGCGATCACTCGCATATTTTCACATATAATAAAGATATAAGAGCAACAAATCCCCCCCAAATATATATCCCTTCCAATATGCGTTATACATCACCGTGCCGTCTGTGTCCTGTACACAGCCAGAACTGATCTGTGTTCACTATAAAAACAAAAAAAAAGTTCAATGTTTGCTCAAAATCAGCAATGGCCGCTGTCACAATTAAACCCGGAATTTGTGAATCAACTGTATTTGCTTCTCACATAATGTTTTTTTTATTGAAAGCGTTTGGCTGCATTGCTTTCCGCTTGAGGAATATTTACAATACCTTTTGTTTATCCCAGTATTTCTCATATTTTAACCCTTTATTGGTATTGAACCTCTACTGATTATCTCGATAATTCATTCCTCTAACTGTACACAAACTAAGAACCTGTTTCTGTTCCTTCCATCCGTCAGTCTCTTCTGTGTATCTGACATTCACTTCTGTTCTCGCGGTCTCCTGCTTCACAAGCTAAACAGTTTAGTTGTTCTTATATCGGATATGACATTAAATATCTCATATGTTTCGATCATGTCTCCTCTTTCTCAGGGCTGTGAGACTCATTTGGGCTAATGTATCGTTTCACTTCGATACCCATGACACAGGGCCAAGCCTTGAGGTTAAAGATTGCGATATTTTTATTATTGTAATTTCTTTATTCATTATGAGGTGGGAGCTCCAAGCAGGAGGTATAGCACCTTCCTCTCCCCTGAAGTGTACACAAGGTCTAAAATAGTCACTATCCGGGTTCCTGAATGGTGCACTTTTGCTTAGTATTCAACACTGTAGTTATTGTGTTTATGTGCTCACATAGGCCGTGGAGACACATGGTCACTCTAGGGACACATGGCCACTCTAGTGGACACATGGTCACTCTAGTGGACACATGGTCACTCTAGTGGACACATGGTCACTCTAGTGGACACCTGACCACTGTAGGGGACACCTGACCACTCTAGGGACACATGGCTAGTAGCCATGGCCACTCTAGGGACACATGGCCACTCTAGGGACACATGTCCACTCTAGGGACACATGGCCACTCTAGGGACACATGGCCACTCTAGGGACACATGGCCACTCTAGGGACACATGGCCACTCTAGGGACACATGGCCACTCTAGGGACACATGGCCACTCTAGGGACACATGGCTAGTAGCCATGGCCACTCTAGGGACACATGGCCACTCTAGGGACACATGGCCACTCTAGGGACACATGGCCACTCTAGGGACACATGGCTAGTAGCCATGGCCACTCTAAGGACACATGGCCACTCTAGGGACACATGGCCACTCTAGGGACACATGGCCACTCTAGGGACACATGGCTAGTAGCCATGGCCACTCTAAGGACACATGGCCACTCTAGGGACACATGGCCACTCTAGGGACACATGGCCACTCTAGGGACACATGGCCACTCTAGGGACACATGGCCACTCTAGGGACACATGGCCACTCTAGGGACACATGACCACTCTAGGGACACATGGCCACTCTAGGGACACATGACCACTCTAGGGACACATGGCTAGAAGCCATGGCCACTCTAAGGACACATGGCCACTCTAGGGGACACATGGCCACTCTAGGGACACATGGCCACTCTAGGGGACACATGGCCACTTTAAGGACACATGGCCACTCTAAGGACACATGGCCACTCTAGGGGACACATGGCCACTCTAGGGGACACATGGCCACTCCGGTGCCAGGGGGTGTTCATGTCTTACTACGGTGACAGGCATGACAGGTTGTCAGAGACAGTCAGGCCTGTTTTATTAGTAGCAACAGGACGATGTCGTCTTTTTTATGTATATAAAAGTCTTCTGATTTCCATTCTCCTGTTCCCATTCTCGTCATCATACATGTATTGGGGGTTGAAATGTAGGAACCATTAACTCGTCACAGTTCTGTAGGTTAGTGAAACCCTTTTAAGCGGTCTGGCGTCTTTTTGTGATCTAGTAATACTCATCAACTTTGCTTAGACTGTCAAAGGCATCTAGTTTCGGGCATCTAGTCTCGGGCATCTAGGCTCGGGCACCTAGTGTTGGGCATCTAGGTTAAACATGCTTAAGTAAAGACGTTTGTGGAGAAAGACGATCAACTAGGCTAAAGATGAGTGTGTACTTTTAGCAAAGTCTGGATTAGACCGTCTGTGTTGTATATAAAAGCGGATTAAAGCCCTGCTTTCTTTAATGTTTTGAATTTATCAAGCTTGGGTTACCCCCCTGGGGGTCACCTAATGACTGGAACACGTATCTGTACCGTCTATCGCATGGTGTAAGGAGAGTACACGTCTTGGTTAAATTACCTCCTTCCTTCTGTTCGTATCTCTTCCAAGTGCTATAGAATCATACTGGCTTAGTGCTTTCTCCCGGTAAGTACCAATCCATCCCACTAAACTGTCTTACCCGAATCTTGACAAACAACATATTTATACGGAACAAATATTTCTCTAATGTTTTTCCCGAACCAATTGTCTTCATAACCCAACAAGGCAATTGGGTTAAGCAAACATGACAGAACCTCAGTCATTAGTGTATTGATTTTCCGTCCAAATGCCATTCTGACAAGCATCAAAACTCCAGAATTAACACAAAACAACGCATATTTCCATATTATTTTCCATCCAAGGGAAACTCAGATCATTTACATACGTAATATATTTAATTGACTTTAATTGAGCCAATATTTACTGATACAAACCGAGCGTGACTGAATAAATTTGTTGGAATTAAAAATGCCGTTTCATTGGCTTCCGGTTGCGAGGTGATTAGTGTTTAGACCGTAAGAATTGTTTTGCCCAATCAAGAACGTTGTTAGTGATGCTGCTCTGACGGTTTAATTACCTAGCCACAAAGAAATAAAAAAAAATTAACGCTTGGAATTTTATTGAAATCTGAAGCAATAATGGTTTAGTTGGAATGAGTAAATTGTTTTGATTTTGGAGGGCATAGTTTGTAACTTTTGTAATTATGTGTGGAGGTGAATTTTAATGATTGATGGGTTGATGGTGAAGGGGCAACCCCGTAGTACTGAGGGAAGCATGGGGATGGAACAGTGGGTTGAAGGGAGGGTGGAAAGTGATCCATGGGTTGAGGGTAGGATATGAAAATATGGGTGATAAGTGAGGGGGAAAAGACTAGATATTTAAGCCCATTTCACCCTTCTCACCATGACTTCCGCCCCTTCCCCCTTCCCCCTTCACCACCAGGACCCGTCTAGTCTCTTCTGCACATTTCACTTCCCCTTCAAAATATCCCTTACTTGGTCCTGATCTTTACCGTACATGATCTTATCGTGTGCCAAGGAGCTCTTGTCTTGCATTCCAGGGGTATCAATCCCATCCCTCACCAGCCTCTCCCACGACCTCCTCTCCCGCGACCTCCTCTCCCACAACCTCCTCTCCCACGACCAGCTCCTATCCCACGACCTCGTCTCCCACGACCTCCTCTCCCGCGGCCTCCTCTTCCACGACCTCCTCTCCCACGACCTCCTCTCCCACGACCTCCTCTCCCACGACCTCCTCTCCCACGACCTCCTCTCCCACGACCTCTTCTCCCACGGCCTCCTCTCCCCCGACCTCCTCTCCCACGGGTGTTCTTCAACCCGTGCTGCTCGAGTACACCAGACAACACATGTCAAGAACTTTTGATTTAGAATGGGTCCTTGAGTTTCTGTATTGTCATTTTATACTCATTTGCTCCCTTCTCCATCTATTAGATGGTGTACCCGGCGGTGTGCGGGTCGACCCAGTGTCCCGGTCTCCCTTATACCTTCCCATGTATCTCCCCCCTTCCCCCTCCCTCACACAATCATCCTTCCCAGCTCCCCCTCGTCTCTGCAATTGCCTTCAGTACACACTGTCTTCTTGAGTGTAAACATCTCCGCCCACACATATCCTCCCCTGTCTCCCATCCCTCTCCCCCCCCTAAAACACACATTCTCACAACCCATATGTGCACCTTTCCCCACACCCTATACAAAGACAAACCCACATACACACACGGGCCCGTCTTTCGTGTGTGTGTATGGCCTGCCTTTCGGCCCGCCTCTCAACTGTCAGTCAACTGTTACTAACTTTTAACTATTTTTTTCCACACACACACCAGGAAGCAGCCCGTAACATCTATCTAACTCCCAGGTACCTATTTACTGCAAGGTAACAGGTGCATCAGGGTGAAAGAAACTCTGCCCATTTTGTTTCTGTCATCACCGGGGATAGAACCCCAGACCCTAGGATTACGATTCCAGAGCGCTGGCCACTAAGCTATCAGGCCTTCCCGGGGCTGTACTCACAAATAGGTGAGTACAGCTACTGTAACACAGCTACTGCGTTCTTGGACACAACAACACTACCCAGTGACTATGTTTGACGCACATCCATTCATGGTGCTAACGCAGAGGAGTTCCTCCTGGCAGTACCTCTGTGTGTGTGTGTGTGTGTGTGTACTCACCTAATTGTGCTTGCGGGGGTTGAGCTTTGGCTCTTTGGTCCCGCCTCTCAACCGTCAATCTACTGGTGTACAGATTCCTGAGCCTACTGGGCTCTATCATATCTACATTTGAAACTGTGTGTATGGAGTCAGCCTCCACCACATCACTTTACTCTGTGTGTGTGTGTGTGTGTGTGTGTGTGTGTGTGTGTGTGTGTGTGTGTGTGACAGACAAGCATCCCGACTCGCAGATCTTCCGGGTTGTTTATCTTCCCTGGTCCACGGTGTTCGTGAGTGTGTTTGTGGTGAGGCAGAAGCAGATGAATACGTGTTGCACAGCCTGAGCCGAGGACAAATCCGAGAGTGAGCACACGAGGTGCAGCGATGTCAGCCATATTATTACACGAAGTCTTGCCTCTGACCTGATGTCCAGCGGGGAGAGAGAGAGAGAGAGAGAGAGAGAGAGAGAGAGAGAGAGAGAGAGAGAGAGAGAGAGAGAGAGAGAGAGAGAGAGAGAGAGAGAGAGAGAAAGAGAGAGAGAGAGAGAGAGAGAGAGAAAGAGAGAGAGAGAGAGAGAGAGAACTTCATTTGCTAATGTCCCATTATTCTGCTGCCACCGCTGCTTGATCAGACAGAACTAAACTACGCCCAAGGAAGCATGGCGGTCTAGAGACGTGGGAATACACTTGTGTTTCCAGCTTGGGAGCCGCAGACATTACTATCTTCCTCCTGGTCAGGGAAGCACCGCGGCCACACACTGGGGAACCATCAATTCCAAACAAGTACCGGAAAACGGTACACCGGTACAACTCTGCTTGCTGGAGGGCCTGAGACTCTTGGTCCGTGGGGGAGAAATTGCCAGGAGCTTTCTCAGGGATCGAGGGATCCAGGTTCTTTGAAAGAAGAGACCCTGTTTTAGACAGTTTCCTTTCCCAGCGTCTCGGTGAGACGGTCCAGAGGGGGAACGCTCACGGCGTCTTCTGATCGTGTATGTGTTTGTATTTACTCTTTGTATCTGCAGAATTGAGCTATTAGCTCTTGGACCCCGCCTTTCTAACCAATTTATTTTTCCAATTTTATATCTGCTACATATATTTCTCACTAAGACACACACACACACACACATACACACACACACACACACACACACTACGAGGCTAGGGGCCTCGTAGCCTGGTGGATAGCGCGCAGGACTCGTAATTCTGTGGCGCGGGTTCGATTCCCGCACGAGGCAGAAACAAATGGGCAAAGTTTCTTTCACCCTAAGTGCCCCTGTTACCTAGCAGTAAATAGGTACCTGGGAGTTAGTCAGTTGTCACGGGCTGCTTCCTGGGGTGTGTGTGTGTGTGTGTGTGGTGTGGGGGAAAAAAAAAAAAAGTAGTTAGTAAACAGTTGATTGACAGTTGAGAGGCGGGCCGAAAGAGCAAAGCTCAACCCCCGTAAAAAACACAACTAGTAAACACACACACACACACACACACACACACACACACACACACACACACACATCCCCAGGAAGCAGCCCGTAGCAGCTGTCAAACACCCAGGTACCTATTTGCTGCTTTCATCAGGGTGAGAGAAACTCTGCCCATTTGTTTCCGCCTCCGCCGGGGATCGAACCCGGGCTATTACGACTAAGACACCAGAGCGCTGTCCACTGGTGTACTCACCTAGTGAGTGTGTGTGTGAGTGTGTGTGTGTGTGTGTGTGTGTGTGTGTGTGTGTGTGTGTGTGTGTGTGTGTGTGTGTGTGTGTGTGTGTGTGTGTGTGTGTGTGTGTGTGTGTGCGTGTGTGTGAGAGAGAGAAAGAGAGTGTACAAGGGTAAAACAATAAACATGTGCGAAATGTTTTATTGATTGAATTTATAAGAACAGTTTGTCTGTCACCCAGCGCACCCTCCCCCCCCCCCCCGGCCTGGGCCAGGGTGGCCAGAAGTCAACAATAGACTATTGTCTGCTGGTTCCTTATTGGCTGCCTGCAACCTCCTGGCCAGCCCTCCCTTGCTACCCTATTATTAAACTTTCATGCAAAGAAAAACTCTTTTATATTGTATACCTCTTGTGTGTTTGTATGTGTGTGTGTACTCACCTATTTGTGCTTGCGGGGGTTGAGCTTTGACTCTTTGGTCCCGCCTCTCAACTGTCAATCAACTGGTGTACAGATTCCTGAGCCTATTGGGCTCTATCATATCTACACTTGAAACTGTGTATGGAGTCAGCCTCCACCACATCACTTCCTAATGCATTCCATTTGTCAACCACTCTGACACTAAAAAAGTTCTTTCTAATATCTCTGTGGCTCATTTGGGCACTCAGTTTCCACCTGTTTCCCTTTGTGTGTGTTCCCCTTGTGTTAAATAGACTGTCTTTATCTACTCTATCAATTCTCTTGAGAATCTTTAATGTGGTGATCATGTCCCCCCCTAACTCTTCTGTCTTCCAGCGAAGTGAGGTTTAATTTCCGTAGTCTCTCCTCGTAGCTCATACCTGTCAGCTCGGGTACTAGTCTGGTGGCACACCTTTGAACCTTTTCCAGTTTGGTCTTAACCTTGACTAGATATGGACTCCATGCTGGGGCTGCATACTCCAGGATTGGCCTAACATATGTGGTATATAAAGTTCTGAATGATTCCTTACACAAGTTTCCTAATTCCGTTCTTATGTTGGCCAGCCTGGCATATGCCGCTGATGCTATCTTCTTGATATGGGCTGCAGGAGACAGGTCTGGTATGATATCAACTCCTAAGTCCTTTTCTTTCTCTGACTCTTGAAGTATTTCATCTCCCAGATGGTACCTTGTATCTGGCCTCCTGCTCCCTACACCTATCTTCATTACATTACATTGGCTTGGGTTAAACTCTGACAACCATTTGTTTGACCATTCCATCAGCTAGTCTAGGTCTTCTTGAAGTCTCAAGCAGTCCTCCTGTGTCTTAATCCTTCTCATAATTTTGGCATCGTTCGCAAACATTGAGCGAAATGAATCTATACCCTCCGGGAGATCATTTACATATATCAGAAACAAGATAGGACCGAGTACAGAGCCCTGTGGGATTCCACTGGTGACTTTACGCCAATCTGAGGTCTCACCCCTCACCGTAACTCTCTGCTTCCTATTGCTCAGGTACTCCCTTATCCACTGGAGCTCCTTACTAGCTATACCTGCCTGTCTCTCCAGCTTATGTACCAGCTTCTTATGCGGTACTGTGTCAAAGGCTTTCCGACAATCCAAGAAAATGCAGTCCGCCCAGCCTTCTCTTTCTTGCTTAATCTTTGTTACCTGGTCGTAGAATTCTATTAAGCCAGTCAGGCAAGATTTACCCTCCCTGAACCCATGTTGGCGATTTGTCACGAAGTCCCTTTTCTCCAGATGTGTTACCAGGTTTTTTCTCACGATCTTCTCCATCACCTTGCATGGTATACGAGTCAAGGACACTGGCCTGTAGTTAAGTGCCTCTTGCCTGTCGCCCTTTTTGTATATTGGGACCACATTCGCCGTCTTCCATATTTCTGGTAGGTCTCCCGTCTCCAGTGACTTACTCCACTCCAGTGACTTACTCCACTCCAGTGACTTACTCCACTCACTATGGAGAGTGGCAAGCAAAGTGCCTCTGCACACTCTTTCAGTATCCATGGCGAGATCCCGTCTGGACCAACAGCCTTTCTAACTTCCAGATCCAGCAGGTGTCTCTTGGCCTCCTCTCTCGTAATTTCGAACCCTTCCAAGGCTGCCTGGTTTACCTCCCTTTCTCCTAGCACTGTGCCCTCACCTTGTTCTATTGTGAAGACCTCCTGGAACCTCTTGTTGAGTTCTTCACACAGAGTTGTACTCACCTATTTGTACTCACCTATTTGTGCTTGCGGGGGTTGAGCTTTGGCTCTTTGGTCCCGCCTCTCAACTGTCAATCAACTGGTGTACAGATTCCTGAGCCTACTGGGCTCTCTCATATCTACATTTAAAACTATGTATGGAGTCAGCCTCCACCACATCACTGCCTAATGCATTCCATCCGTTAACTACTCTGACACTGAAAAAGTTCCTTCTAACGTCTCTGTGGCTCATGTGGGTACTCAGTTTCCACCTGTGTCCCCTTGTTCGCGTCCCACCAGTGTTGAATAGTTTATCCTTGTTTACCCGGTCGATTCCTCTGAGGATTTTGTAGGTTGTGATCATGTCTCCCCTTACTCTTCTGTTTTCCAGTGTCGTAAGGTGCATTTCCCGCAGCCTTTCCTCGTAACTCATGCCTCTTAGTTCTGGGACTAGTCTAGTGGCATACCTTTGTACTTTTTCCAGCTTCGTCTTGTGCTTGACCAGGTACGGGCTCCATGCTGGGGCCGCATACTCCAGTTATACTGGGGTATAATACAGCTATACTCCGCATACTGGGGCCAGTTGTGTGAGTGTGTGTGTGTGTGTGTGTGTGTGTGTGTGTGTGTGTGTGTGTGTGTGTGTGTGTGTGTGTGTGTGTGTGTGTGTGTGTGTGTGTGTACTCACCTATTTTTGCGTGCAGGACCGAGCTCTAACTCGATCAACGGCTGTATTCTAGCCGTTGGTAGTCTAATACAATGACTCCTGGCCTATTTCCCTATTATAGAGGATTTTAAAGTTATGCCGGGAGTTAGCCTCTACAACCTCACTCACTCTACAACCCTACAACCTCACTCACTCTACAACCCTACAACCTCACTCACTCTACAACCCTACAACCTCACTCACTCTACAACCCTACAAATTTACTCACTGCCCGCACGATAAAGGAAAACTTTCTAACACTTCTATGACACATCTGAGTCTCAAGCTTCCATCCGTGCCCCCCTTGTTCTGTTGTTATTCATTGTAAACATTTTCTCTGTTTCCACCTTGTCAATTCCTCTAAGAATTTTAAACGTCTCTATCATGTCCCCCCTCTCCCTCCTCCTTCCTAACTCCGTTAGGCTTAGTTCCTTCAGTCTCTCTTCGTACTTCATCCCTTGCAATTCTTGGACAAGTCTCGTTGCAAACTTCTGCACCTTTTCGAGCATCCTTATGTGTTTTTTTAAGATGGGGCTCCAGGATGGGGCGCCAGACTCTAAGACTGGCCTCACACAGGCGGTATACTGTGATCTAAAAGCCTCCTTATTTACGTTTCTGAAGGATGTTCTGACTTTTGTCAGAGTAGAGTATGCGGCTGATGTTCTTCTATTTATATGAGCCTCTGGAGTTAGGTTTGGTGTTATGTCCACTTCCAGGTCCTTTTCTCTAGACGTTATAGAGAGGTAGTTGTCCTTCATCGTATTTTGACATTTCGGTCTCCTGGCTCCTGTCTACATTTCTATCACCTTACACATGTTAGTGTTGAACTCTAGCAGCCATTTCTCGGACCATCTCTGCAACCTGTTCAAGTCATCCTGGAGAATCTTACAATCTTCATCGGTCTCAAACCCTCCTCATTAGTGTTGTATCATCTGCAAACATAGACATGAAAGATTCAACTCCTGCAGCCAAATAATTTACATAAATGAGGAATAGAATGGATCCCAGCACCGATCCTTGAGGCATCCCGCTTGTTACTCTACGCCAGTCCCACTCCTCGCCCCTCACTGTCACTCTCTGACACCTGTCTGTCAGGCAATTGCTTACCTGTGATAGTGCCTTTCCGTCCTTTCCGTCCGTCCTGCATCTCAAGTCTGTAGCCTATACTGAAGATATCACCTTCTACAGATGGACAAACAGCAATTTTCTTTTATAGATACAGAAGTCAGAACCTGACCTGGTCAGATAGTTTCTAGTCCTGGGGCATATCTCCCCTTGTTGATGACCCTTGTTGATGACCCTTGTTGATGACCCTTGTTGATGACACTTGTTGATGACACTTCTTGATGACCCTTGTTGATGACCCTTGTTGATGACACTTGTTGATGACCCTTGTTGATGACCCTTGTTGATGACACTTCTTGATGACCCTTGTTGATGACCCTTGTTGATGACCCTTGTTGATGACCCTTGTTGATGACCCTTGTTGATGACCCTTGTTGATGACCCTTGTTGATGACACTTGTTGATGACCCTTGTTGATGACCCTTGTTGATGACCCTTGTTGATGACCCTTGTTGATGACACTTGTTGATGACCCTTGTTGATGACACTTCTTGATGACCCTTGTTGATGACCCTTGTTGATGACACTTGTTGATGACCCTTGTTGATGACCCTTGTTGATGACACTTGTTGATGACCCTTGTTGATGACCCTTGTTGATGACCCTTGTTGATGACCCTTGTTGATGACACTTGTTGATGACCCTTGTTGATGACCCTTGTTGATGACACTTGTTGATGACCCTTGTTGATGACACTTCTTGATGACCCTTGTTGATGACCCTTGTTGATGACACTTGTTGATGACCCTTGTTGATGACCCTTGTTGATGACACTTCTTGATGACCCTTGTTGATGACCCTTGTTGATGACACTTCTTGATGACCCTTGTTGATGACCCTTGTTGATGACACTTGTTGATGACCCTTGTTGATGACCCTTGTTGATGACACTTCTTGATGACCCTTGTTGATGACCCTTGTTGATGACCCTTGTTGATGACACTTCTTGATGACCCTTGTTGATGACCCTTGTTGATGACCCTTGTTGATGACACTTCTTGATGACCCTTGTTGATGACCCTTGTTGATGACCCTTGTTGATGACACTTGTTGATGACACTTGTTGATGACCCTTGTTGATGACCCTTGTTGATGACCCTTGTTGATGACCCTTGTTGATGACACTTCTTGATGACCCTTGTTGATGACCCTTGTTGATGACCCTTGTTGATGACACTTCTTGATGACCCTCGTCCACTACAAGCTAAGGGGGAACTAAGAAATTTAAGAATTCTTTAAAGTTTAAATTTGCCTCTGATATCATGCATAACCTTCAGCTGGAAGACATCTCAACCTCCTTGTGTCTGAGGGGAAAGCCTTATCACGACCCTTTACCACAGACGATAAACGAGAGATGTAGAAGCGCCCGAGACGGCCAGGCGAGAGACCCACAAGCACGGGCTCTACATATCAACCTCACCTCTTTCATGGTTTTTTCCCACGACTCTCTAAGATATCCGGATTCCGGTCCAAGAGAGGCTGTCAAGATTATACTTCCCTATGAGCAAGGTTCGCTGATGGTATCACCCGCTGCCAAGGATCTCCTAAGGTCGTGTGGTGCCTTGATCTCTCTCTCTCCCGCCCAGAACTGGAGTCGCTGAGCCTATTGTTGGTTCCTCTCGCTGGTGGTCGACCTCACGGGAGTTATCTATCAGCCAGATGTGATGCTGCTCAAAAGTTCCTTTGACGAATATTATTGAAAGTACCGGAAAAAAGAAGATTGGGTACCGTTCATTTACTGACCGTCCTAGTTGACGCAGCAATTAGGGACATGTTGTAGGGGCGATTAGCGTAATGAGGAAACAAAGCATTTCCGTCATCAGATGAATTGTGTGTGTGAGAGAGAGAGAGAGAGAGAGAGAGAGAGAGAGAGAGAGAGAGAGAGAGAGAGAGAGAGAGAGAGAGAGAGAGAGAGAGAGAGAGAGAAAGAGAGAGAGAGAGAGAGAGAGAGAGAGAGAGAGAGAGAGAGAGAGAGAGAGAGAGAGAGAGAGAGAGAGAGAGAGAGAGAGAGAGAGAGAGACTAATCCAACAAACAGGTGTCGGAAGACACTAGAACTCTCTGACCAATTTCATGAGTGAAAAGACTTATATATATCCCCTCTAAATTGTCCAATAACAGTCAAAAGACACACGCTCTAAATATTACAAATAAATCTACAATGATAGAGCGAGTGCCAGAAATAAAACAATTATTTACTTATTATAAAAGATTCATTGAGTATGTTGCAAAGATTTCATACATAGTGCAGTGATGGTGTTGTTATACCTGACCAGTAACTACGCAACAGGAGGGAACTAAACGTTGTTGATGTTGTTTAAGATTCGCTACTTGGAACAAAAAGTTCCAAGTAGCAGGGACTATGGTGAGCCCATTGTGAACTTATCTGCCACAGGAGCGGGGCTGTCTGCGGGGAACTAAACATTTAACAGTGAATATCTGCTGCTGGAAATATTTGCGTCTTTTTCACGAGTGCAATAAATATATCCTCAGTAGGCCGAGGAAATTACTGACAACAAGAAATATATCCACAGAAACATACATATACCTTCAAGAAATAGGTGGGGATATACACTCAAGAAGCAATCCCAGCCGGTAGGAGTCTCTTTAACCCGAACAAAGAATGAACAAATCCAAAGAATGAACAAATCCAAAGAATGAACAAATCCAAAGAATGAACAAATACAAAGAATGAACAAATCCAAAGAATGAACAAATCCAAAGAATGAACAAATCCAAAGAATGAACAAATACAAAGAATGAACAAATCCAAAGAATGAACAAATCCAAAGAATGAACAAATCCAAAGAATGAACAAATACAAAGAATGAACAAATCCAAAGAATGAACAAATACAAAGAATGAACAAATCCAAAGAATGAACAAGTCCAAAGCGTAACGAACAAAGAATGCCTGCAATAATATATATGAACACTACCATTCATGTACTGGAGATACAGACTTAAAAAAACCCAGAGGCTCCAGCCTATTAATGTAACTACGTTATCTTGAGGTTATCTTGAGATGATATCGGGGCTTATAGTATCCCCGCGGCCCGGTCCTCGACCAATCTTGCTTTTTATTACACACCCACCCAGGAAGCTAACAAAATTTCTCTCAAAGATCCTTGTAACGACGAGGAATTGGGTAATTTGTTTGTGCCTTCAATTAACCTGGTTACTTTAAAAGCAAGTTTTCACTTATCACAACAATACAACCACAGACCTATCGAGTAGGTCTTAACCTACGAGTTTCACAACAGGATAAAAAGTGCTTTCAAATCAGTTCAATGTTTCGGTCAATCTTGTGTGAGTGAGAGAGTGAGTGAGTGAGTGAGTGAGTCAGTAAATGGCTATCAGTGTAAATAAATGGGGGAATGGCTTTAATAGGTAAGGTAGTGAACATGTGGGGTGAATGACTGGAACCCCTCCCCCCCCACCCATTCATCCAATAGTAATTGGATGAATGAGTAATTGAGACAGTCAATATTCATATGAGTGAGTGAATGAGTAAACAATGTCAGACAACGATTATGGGAGTGATAAATTATAGCATAATATAGAGATGAATTATAACATAATATAGAGATGAATTATATCATAATAAAGAGATGAATTTTAGAATAATGTAGAGTAGATGAATTTTAGAATAATGTAGAGTAGATGAATTATAAAATAATATAGAGTAGATAAATTATAGCATAATACAGAGTACATGAATTAAAACATATTATAGAGAAGATGAATTATAATATAGAAGGGATGAATTATAATGCAAAATAGAGATGAGTCATGGGATAATATAGAGGAAACGGATTTAATATCATCAAATATAGATATGAGTTATAGGAATACATACAGGAGATGAATTATAGGATAAATAGACATGAGTTATAGGATAAAATAGACATGAGTTATAGAATAATATAGAAATGAATTATAGGAGAATATGGAAGACAAAAGAATAAGAATGTCTTGGTGTGGAAAGCTTTAAGGAGATGAAGAGCAAAGGAGAGAAGAGATAAGCAACAAGATAAAAATAATGGAAGAGGTCATTAAAGGGTGAAGAGGGTTTGAGGGGGAACAGAAGAGTGATAGAAAAAGGAGATGGAATGGGACTTGGAGAATGAAGTGTTTGACAAAAGGAGTACATTAATGTGAGTAGAAATGGAAAGGAGATCATGAAAAGAAGAGTTATGGAAAGGGACTAACTGGAAGAGGCTCTGGAATGGTGAGGGGGAAGAAAATGAGGGGGGGGGGAGGTGAGAAGGGGGAGGAAAGTGAGAGGGGGTGGCAAGAGAGGTAGGTAACACAAGGGGTGAGGGGTAGTACGTGAGGTGTGAGGGGACGAGGGAGGGGGGCCTTGAGGGGTAACAGGTGAGGGAAGAGGCAGCATGAGGGGTGAGGGGAACAAGGGATAAAGGGCTTCAAGCCTGAGAGAGGGGCCCAGAACACACGTTCCATTTTCTGATGATTTGTTTTGTTAAAAAATTGTTATCTGTTGTCGTTTCTCTCATCCAATAACTCTTTTGATTTTTTTTCTTGTCTAAGATAAAATATTTTCTGGGAAATTCGTATGTATTAAAACTTAACTTTCCCATACACTGAAAATAAATTTTTCCATGTGCTGAAAATTAACTTTTCCATATACTGAAAATTAACTTTTCTATGCACTAAAAATTACCTTTTCCATACACTGAAAATAATTTTTTCCATACACCGAAAATTAACTTTTCCATACATTGAAAATTAACTTTCCCATACACAGAAAATGAACTTTTCTATACACTAAAAATTAACTTTTCCATACACTGAAAATTAACTTTTCTATACACTAAAAATTAACTTTTCCATGTGCTGAAAATTAACTTTTCCATACACTGAAAATTAACTTTTCCATACGCTGAAAATTAACTTCTCCATACACTGAAAATAAACTTTTCCATACACTGAAAATTAACTTTTCCATACACTGACAATTAACTTTTCCATATATTGAAATTTAATTCCGTGTTCCTTTTCCAGGTAGTTCCATTTCGGGTATTAATTTCGAGGTGATATAAATATTGCCAACAAAAAGTTAAAGAATCTCGAAGGAACTTCTTTGTCTTAAAGAATAAAGTGTTTTATTTTAATCTCAAGTAACATCTAAGTCTCCAAGTCCTTGAGGACCCCAAGTTGCCTTTTATATGAAAAAGGATTAATTCAATAAATAACCCAAAGTAGGCCTAAAATAAACTGAAGTCCATTTTTAAATTCATGAAATAACATTTCAGGAAACGTAAATATAAATAGATTTACTTGGATAGTAAGTTGCTTGATCTTGGGGGCCAGAAATATGGGCCAGAAAAGAAAGCATCACTCTACCAGCCTGACTATAGATGCCCACAACAAAAAAAGGTCTCAGAAGTGCCTAAATACTTATACCAAAATAAGACTTTATCCCCCTTCCATAAAGCACAAAATTGAACACAAAACTAGGGATGTAAATTTAATAAATTTACATTCAGGAAAGACGTGGGGTAAATACTGGTTTGGAAACTGGGTTACTGGTTCATGGAACCGGAAAAGAAAATAGACCTGGGATTGCTGAATTGTTTCCACCGCAGGCTAGACACATATATGAGTGAGTTTGGGTGGATATAGCAAGTAGCGGCCTCGTATGGTCCAAACACCCCTTCCTGTTCTCATCTTCTTATGTTCATGCAATAAGATGTTATAAATATGACAAGGAACTAATTCATCCTGACCCTTTGGCTATAGTTAGTGGAAATATCCCACCAAAAAGAATTAAGACAAGAAAGTAGAGAAATCTAATTATAGACGAGCAGGATCTACTGGTTTCGCAGGTTAGGAATGAGTGGACTTAAGGAGTTGTTAACAAGCATTACCGAGACAGTTAAACTCTGAAATCCAGATTGAAAAGGATTGAATAGGTATTCATGAGTGGTGAGTGAGAGGGGGTAGAGGATGGTTGGATTTAAACAGGATTTAGTGAAGGAGGTGTTTAGTGAAGGTGGTGTTTAGTGAAGGTGGTGTTTAGTGAAGGAGGTGTTTCGTGAAGGTGGTGTTTAGTGAAGGTGGTGTTTAGTGAAGGTGGTGTTTAGTGAAGGTGGTGTTTAGTGAAGGTGGTGTTTAGTGAAGGAGGTGTTTAGTGAAGGTGGTGTTTAGTGAAGGAGGTGTTTAGTGAAGGAGGTGTTTAGTGAAGGTGGTGTTTAGTGAAGGTGGTGTTTAGTGAAGGAGGTGTTTAGTGAAGGAGGTGTTTAGTGAAGGTGGTGTTTAGTGAAGGTGGTGTTTAGTGAAGGTGGTGTTTAGTGAAGGAGGTGTTTAGTGAAGGAGGTGTTTAGTGAAGGTGGTGTTTAGTGAAGGTGGTGTTTAGTGAAGGAGGTGTTTAGTGAAGGTGGTGTTTAGTGAAGGTGGTGTTTAGTGAAGGTGGTGTTTAGTGAAGGAGGTGTTTCGTGAAGGTGGTGTTTAGTGAAGGTGGTGTTTAGTGAAGGTGGTGTTTAGTGAAGGTGGTGTTTAGTGAAGGTGGTGTTTAGTGAAGGAGGTGTTTAGTGAAGGTGGTGTTTAGTGAAGGAGGTGTTTAGTGAAGGAGGTGTTTAGTGAAGGTGGTGTTTAGTGAAGGTGGTGTTTAGTGAAGGAGGTGTTTAGTGAAGGAGGTGTTTAGTGAAGGTGGTGTTTAGTGAAGGTGGTGTTTAGTGAAGGTGGTGTTTAGTGAAGGAGGTGTTTAGTGAAGGAGGTGTTTAGTGAAGGTGGTGTTTAGTGAAGGTGGTGTTTAGTGAAGGAGGTGTTTAGTGAAGGTGGTGTTTAGTGAAGGTGGTGTTTAGTGAAGGTGGTGTTTAGTGAAGGAGGTGTTTAGTGAAGGTGGTGTTTAGTGAAGGTGGTGTTTAGTGAAGGTGGTGTTTAGTGAAGGTGGTGTTTAGTGAAGGAGGTGTTTAGTGAAGGAGGTGTTTAGTGAAGGTGGTGTTTAGTGAAGGTGGTGTTTAGTGAAGGAGGTGTTTAGTGAAGGTGGTGTTTAGTGAAGGTGGTGTTTAGTGAAGGTGGTGTTTAGTGAAGGAGGTGTTTAGTGAAGGTGGTGTTTAGTGAAGGTGGTGTTTAGTGAAGGTGGTGTTTAGTGCAGGTGGTGTTTAGTGAAGGAGGTGTTTAGTGAAGGTGGTGTTTAGTGAAGGTGGTGTTTAGTGAAGGTGGGGTTTAGTGAAGGTGGTGTTTAGTGAAGGTGGTGTTTAGTGAAGGTGGTGTTTAGTGAAGGAGGTGTTTAGTGAAGGTGGTGTTTAGTGAAGGTGGTGTTTAGTGAAGGTGGGGTTTAGTGAAGGTGGGGTTTAGTGAAGGTGGTGTTTAGTGAAATACGATCCAACAGACCGATCCTAACATAGACAACAAACTCACGAAACCCAAATTATCACGCAAAAACACAGCACAAAACCAACCAACACCCAAACCGCTGAGAAAAGTCAGCGTCTGACCCTGAAGTCAAATTTCATCATAATAATGCAATTGCAAGCTGCGTATTAAGAGCAGTTGTGCAAGGAGCTCAATTTGGCTCAGGCTGGCTTCACACACCTGCAATCTGAGCCAAGTCACTGCGGAAAATGTTGGCAAGAACTATGAACGCTCTTAAATCTTTTTTCTTCTCTTTGTGTGTATGAAGAAGCGTGTATTACGTTGATGTATGAATACATGATGATGAATACATGATGATGAATACATGAGTCCGGTGACCAGCTCCGGTCTATATACAGTGTTGTGATGAGTGTGAATATCGTCTGTATATTGAGGCCAGAGTGTTTGTGCGTGTGTATACTCACCTATTCGTACTCACCTATTTGTTCTTGCGAGGGTTGAGCTCTGGCTCTTTGGTCCTGTCTCACAACTGTCAATCAACAGGTGTACAGGTTCCTGAGCCAATTGGGCTCTATTATTTCTACATCTGAAACTGTGTATAGAGTTAGCCTCCACCACATCACTGCCTAATGCATTCCATAATATGTGTGTGTGTGTGTGTGTGTGTGTGTGTGTGTGTGTGTGTGTGTGTGTGTGTGTGTGTGTGTGTGTGTGTGTGTGTGTGTGTGTGTGCAAGGTAAGGTTGTTATCAAGATGACTGTATATTACTGGAAGTATATGAGGACAAGCGAGCAAGGGGGCCGGAATTAGACGACGGAAGGGAAGAGACCTATCAAAGGAAACGCAAAACCATTGAGACTCCATGAGGACGGAGTAGAGGAACGGTGCCCAACCACTTTGACCATTAGGGATCAAACACCGACCTTGCAAAGAATCGAGGTCGACGGTTTATCGACCAAACCATATAGATAATTTTTGCGTGAGTGTAAATGCAAATATGCGAATGTGTATGAACACCTATATGTATACTTGTGAACGCATTACACACACAACCAGGGTGCCAGGAGACCTTGGAGGAGGTGCCAGGAGGAGGAGGAGGAGGGCCAAAGTCTGGCACCATGGATCATTATTCAGGTCTAACAGGGCACGTTAACTACTACGGTAGTGGTAGTCCAGTCGTCAGCTTAACACTGACAGCCTTCACCACCTCAAGGTGTTAGAGAAATCATCAATAAACACCAAACCACAAAACCAATTCAAACTTAATCCAAGAAAATTGACTTCATTAAATATAGCTGCTAAAAGTTGAGGGTTGAAGCTGTGCCTTTTCATCAGTCTAATAACGAGAAGATTATGTCTATACAATCTGGTGAGAAGTGCAAGCTTTAAATGTACGTTTCCAAAGGTTTAATAAATATAGAAAAACATGAGGACTGAAGGTAGCAGTGATGCATCACTGATCCTTTCACATATCTCTCCTCCCTTCCTTTCTTCTCTCTCCTCCTCTTGCCTCTTTCTCTCCCTCTCTTCTTCCCTTCTTTCCACTTTTCACCCTTCCAACCCCACATTCTTAATTCGCATTCTTCCCCCTCTCATGTGTCTAGCTACGTACTTGTACATCCATTCCCTCAAGTCCATCTCTCTACAGTGCCTCACTGCCCCTTCATCATAACATTCTTTCCTTCTCACTTGTCCCCCCCCCTCTCCCACATTTCCCTCTTTCCCTTATCTTTACCTTCCTGCTCTATCAGCCCCCCCTTTCTTCTCCTTCCCTTCACCTTTCTGCTCTAACCCCTCCCCCCTTTCCGCTTCCCTTTCCACTCCCCATCACCTTATTGCTCTACCCCGTGTCTCACCCCTCTCCCCCTTCACCTTTCTGAACCATTCTGTGCCTATTCCGACCTTGAGAAGTTTTCCAGGCCGGCCATCCAGGTAACATGGAGCCGTCCCCACGGGGTAGTTAAACCCGGGTATTTAGCCAAGACCGAGCGTTTGCAACTTTGTTTCTGCAATTGCTGGAGCGGCCTCGAACACGCGAATTCCCCGCCCTATGACCGTCTGCTCCTAAGGTCTTTGTTGCGGCCATTTCCCCTGGCAAACTGAACCTTAAATGTTGCTTGAACGTATCTTCTCCGAGGAATAAATCTGACCATTCGGCTTAGAAAATCGTGTGCAATCTATTGCGTGTTGCAAATATAACTTTTTTGTTGTTTGCAATCTTGACGTCAATTTAGGCTGTTTTTTTTTTGGTGGTGGTGGTGGGGGGGGGGGGGAGGGGGGACGATTGGATCCAATTGTTGAACGATTGGATTCAGTTATACATCCTAAGTCTGATTCTTAGTCTGAAAAATAGATTGTCGGCTTATAGGGCTGTTTATTGTTGTACAAGGTTGTTTAGTTGTTATTGTTGTACACGGTTGTTTAGTTGTTATTGTTGTACACGGTTGTTTAGTTGTTATTGTTGTACACGGTTGTTTAGTTGTTATTGTTGTACACGGTTGTTTAGTTGTTATTGTTGTACACGGTTGTTTAGTTGTTATTGTTGTACAAGGTTGTTTAGTTGTTTATTGTTGTACACGGTTGTTTAGTTGTTATTGTTGTACAAGGTTGTTTAGTTGTTATTGTTGTACACGGTTGTTTAGTTGTTATTGTTGTACACGGCTGGTTATTGCCATACATTATTGCGTAGTTTCGGCTATATGTCTCCTTAAACGAGTCGTCCTCACTCATTTGTATTGTATCTCACTTCTGCATTTCTGAATTGGTTTGTATGATAACGCTGAATTGACCCGGCCGGCGGTGCCCGGGTCAATCCAGTGACCAGGTTTTCAACAACCCCTCCACATTCCCTCCCTATCCTCACATACACCTCTCGTTCCCTCCAACCCCACACACACACACACGCACACACATACACACACGTGGGGCCTTGTAGCCTGGTGGATAGCGCGCAGGACTCGTAATTCTGTGGCGCGGGTTCGATTCCCGCACGAGGCAGAAACAAATGGGCAAAGTTTCTTTCACCCTGAATGCCCCTGTTACCTATCAGTAAATAGGTACCTGGGAGTTAGTCAGCTGTCACGGGCTGCTTCCTGGTGTGTGTGTGTGTGTGTGTGTGTGGTGTGGAAAAAAAAGTAGTTAGTAAACAGTTGATTGACAGTTGAGAGGCGGGCCGAAAGAGCAAAACTCAACCCCCGCAAACACAACTAGGTGAATACAACTAGGTGAATACACACACACACACTCCCCCCCACCCCCTCCCCTTCCCTCCCTTCCGTCCCTCGCTCCCTGCCATTACACGCCATTACCTCCATCTCCTCCCTACCCCCACACACACTTCCCTGTCCCTAACCAATGCAAACAAAAGGTTGTACCCAGAATGCAAATCATTCACAAGCATGTTGAAAATCAATATGTGAAATAGCTTGTTTTTATTATTAATACATTAGGTACATCTGCATTATTGCAGCTGCCTTAGACTATATGAAGTGGAGTACAGTGTGTCAAAAAAGCTAACTACGTGATGCTATAAAATCCCCATCACACAGGAGGGTTAGTCATACAGAAACATGTGATATGCAGTCTACACTGACAGATTCCGGAAGCATTTTGAGGATATCATCAACACAAGATTGAATAAGGTAGCAGTGGTAATACAAGTCCCCATCTCGCAGGATGGTTAGTCATACAGGGCCAAATGTTTAATAGCCTGCACTGGCAAATTTTGGGTACACTGTGAGGATATCTTCAAGAATACGAGAGTGAAGAAAGTAATTGCAAAGCTCCAGGTACCTCATGCCAACTGGTTTGAAAGGTCTAATTACTGGGCATTCAGTGATGTAGTGCGGGAGATCGTGCCGTAGTTCCTGCTCACAGCGTTTGCAACTGGAGTGCTCAGGATTGGGAGATCCGTCACCTGCAGCCACCTGCCACAGGTAACGGTAACCCAACCTGATCCTTGCAACCACTGTGTCGCACAGTCTAGTGGACGTTTTGTGCTGCCCATAGATATAGGTTTCAGATCTGAACAAATCATAGCTTTTTATACTAGTACTTTCAGGTTGTTGGGAGTTAGTAATTACTTTCCTATCAGACCTGAGTGTTTGGACCAATACAGTTTTGACAGCAGAGATGGGGATACCTAGAACTAATTCAACTTCATCCTTGTTACATGCTAATTTGGCTGCAATGTCTGTCTCATTATGATGGGTTATATTTATGTGTGAAGGTATCCATACAAAGGATATTCGAGACCCTTTACTCTGTGCAGCAATTAGGTCATTTATAATTGGGAGTATGAGGTTCTTGCTGTCGATCTTCCAAGAGAAGTTTTCGATTGCTTGAAGAGCAGACTTTGAATCACAAAATATTATTCCTCCTCCAATGTTTTTTAATGAACTGGTAGCTAGGTGTAATGCTGCTAGTTTTTAGGTGATGCTAAAAAATCCCCATCACACAGGATGGTTACAGAGGCATGTGATACAGAGGCATGTGATGGGCAGTCTGCACTGGCAGACTCCAGAAGAATTTTGAGGATATCATCAACACAAGAGTGAATAAGGTAGCAGTGGTAATAAAAGTCTCCAAGTGAATTAGCTATTATTGACAGTAATAATAAAGTCTATGGACTCTAGGCTGAACATTTCACTTACACAGACTTCATGAGGAAGGGGTATTGGAGGCCGTATTCCCATTCGGGTTGCATAGGCCCGACCTCGCCCCACCTCTCACACTCCGGATAAAATAACAATTAATCTGTAAAATTTAATATAGCTCGCCCCAAGCATCATGCCTCCAGTCTCTAACACAAAAATTAATAAGGTCTCTATTACAGATATGACTTTTTATATATTGACATAATAGAGGAAGGGAGGGGGGGGGGGGGGTTGTAAATGAGGCCTAGTCTTCACAACCCATTATCTTCATCACTGTAACCATCTTCACTACACACTACCTCTAGTACTGTATCTACCTTTACCTTCACTATACACAACCACCATCACTGTAACCATCTTCACCCCCAAACTGTCCTCAATAAATACACTATTATACAGTAACATATTATCATCAAGTAGAAAACAATAAACATGACGAATCTTACTGAGGATGGAGCCTGGTATTTAACAAGACTGGAAATTATCCCACTGACCCCCGAGCCTCCTATGAACATCCCCGAGCACTCACCAGTCACCCTGCAAAGTTGGGTGCGGCAAGCCTCCAAGCCTTCAGTCATGAACAGACAGGCAAACTGACATTCTCCATATCACAGATATAGTCACAAGATTCACGAATACACGAGTATAACCTTATACTCAAAAGTATACTGTGTATACTTATACCAAACCTTATACTCCTGGGCATTGTCGTAACCATTGCAGAAGACCCACGAACGTACCTGCTACCGTCAATTTTCTTCCTTTCAATCCCCCAAAGCCTCTGACTCCTCTTCTTGCCAAAGTCGGGATTTACGATTGCCTCTCTGAGCAATTGTCGATTTAATTCGAGATCGGCGAGAGCCCAAGGAATTTAGGATATGCAAATCAGAAGGATGGAGAAGCTTAGGTAGATCTGTGTTCCTGCTGGTGCTGCTGCTGCTGCTGTGAATAGTGGCTATGTAGTCCCCTGTTCCTGCTGGTGCTGCTGCTGCTGCTGTGAATAGTGGCTATGTAGTCCCCTGTTCCTGCTGGTGCTGCTGCTGCTGCTGTGAATAGTGGCTATGTAGTCCCCTGTTCCTGCTGGTGCTGCTGCTGTGAATAGTGGCTATGTAGTCCCCTGTTCCTGCTCCTGCTGAGGCAGAGACAATGATAACACTAGACTTACTTTAAAGAGAGAGAGAGAGAGAGAGAGAGAGAGAGAGAGAGAGAGAGAGAGAGAGAGAGAGAGAGAGAGAGAGAGAGAGAGAGAGAGAGAGAGAGAGAGATGGAAAGCGAGAGACTGTATACCACAAATGCAGCTGTTGTTTGAAGACCCAGTCTACTTGCAAGCTTCAATATCTGGGTCGTAAGCATCAACAAAAACACTTTCATCTGATATTTTTTTGTTTATGTACATGAATTTCAATGGGAATTCAGGCACATCCTATCTAGACTATAGGAGGTAATGTCACTCTCTGTCTGTCCAAAGTTAGAGGCCAGAGGCTTAATGGGGCTAGCCACATCGAAATTTGCAGGTGAACATTCCAGGGTATGGGACGGACGTAGGCTAGTAGGAATGGGTCTAAATATAGACACCCACAGGGGATTTTCATGTAGTCTGGTGTGAAATATTTAGTGTGATTCCCCCTAAAGGTTTTAGTAATCATAATAATATATTTTCTGAGAGACAGATGTTTCAGTGCTTAATATATTTTCTGACGGAAGGAGAGAGGGAAGGATGAGGGGAGGTCGAAATGGGATAAGGGTAGGGAGATGGGACAGAGAGGTGAGAGGGGGAGGGGTGGGGGAGAAAGGAGAGGAGAGAGGGGAGTGGAGGGGGGAGGGAAGGAAGGAATTATCAGGGAAAAGCGCCAAGCCAGTACGACTATATAGCACTTGGAAGGGATCAGAATAAGGATTTGAGATGGGCCGGGGAAGAGGGGGGGGGGAGGGAAGAAGGAATGGTGCCCAACCACTTGTAGACGGTCGGGGATTGAACGCCGACCTGCATGAAGCGAGACCGTCGCTCTACCGTCCAGGCACAGCCAAGTACCCCCCCCCTTCCTAGTTCAGTATATCCTGAAGATGAAAACAAAAAAATATATATTTCATTTTAAATTACAATCGTTTGAAGTAATGTACTCGTTATGGCAAGGGAATTATTGTATAAAAACTTCACATTTTTAAATAATCCCTCGAAAATATTATCGTCATTAAATTTAATAGATGGTGTTTGTTTGCTGACGCGAGAGTTAAGATAAGACGAACGACTGTTCGTTTTAGCTCTAGTTTAATGGCAGATAATTCAACCATCATTTTTTTCCCGGAGGAGAGTAGAGAAGTAGATGATTTCTTATCATTAATTTCAGCAGGATTCTCTTCTATCTCACTCTCCCATACTAGTTTACCCTTGAACCCGATCTGTCACTTGGCTTACAACCAGGTTCCCGATTACTGCTGGGTGAATTGAAGGGAAGAGATGAGGATTAGTGCCCAGTCATTCTTCCCTGCCAAAGACAGGGGAAGAAATTGTATAAGAAAAGGTTTTCCATAGTTCTAGCGATGTCTTATAAGTGTGAAACCATAAATTTGGAACCATGGGTCCTTGTTCCACATATCACACCCCATACCCATGCCCCGACATATCCTGTCTTTCACCACATATCGTGCCTTTTACGAATTGCTTGAGGGACATGTGGGTGGCAAATATTGTATTGAAGGAGAGAGAGAGAGAGAGAGAGAGAGAGAGAGAGAGAGAGAGAGAGAGAGAGAGAGAGAGAGAGAGAGAGAGAGAGAGAGAGAGAGAGAGAGAGAGAGAGGGGGGCAGACAGACAGACAGACAGTGTTCAAATATGGCGTTGTGTGTATAGCATTTCGAAGCAGCGCTGAGGTAACTCGCAAACAACTCTTAATCCTGGTGTGTGTGTGTGTGTGTGTGTGTGTGTGTGTGTGTGTGTGTGTGTGTGTGTGTGTGTGTGTGTGTGTGTGTGTGTGTGTGTGTGAAATGTGGCGTGTGATTAACGTGGAGTTTTTATCGGAAATAAATAATACAAAAGACAGAAAAAGAGAAAGGGAGGCAAAGCATCTGAGACCCCATACATTTTTGTCTGTACTTCTTGAGGGGCAGCAAGGGAGGGGAAAAGGTGGAAGGGACGAAGGGGGAGGGGGAATAGATAGCTGGATAGAGAGGTAGAGAGAGAGCTAGAGATACATACAGATAGGTATAGA
The DNA here is from genome assembly GCF_040958095.1 of Procambarus clarkii. Lineage (NCBI taxonomy): Eukaryota > Metazoa > Arthropoda > Malacostraca > Decapoda > Cambaridae > Procambarus > Procambarus clarkii. The sequence goes on from NC_091192.1 coordinate 27,472,309, forward strand.
GATATAGAGGTAAAGGAGAGACAGATAGACCTTTGGCAATACCAGGTATCCCCCTCGTATATATTAGAGAATGTCTTTGTTTGCTTGTTTGTATGTTCAAGGATGAAGGCCAGACGCTTGGGGCTAATCTCACGCAACTTTTCAAGATGGCACATAGGTAATAGGGGACTATCATAGGATGATAAAGATCGGCCTTTATTGCCCGCATGTAATAGACTCAGCTTCCATTCCTTTCCCCCGTCCTATCCTAATTCCTTATCCTGACCCATTCCAAGTTAGTTTAGTTCTTTTATTATGCAACCCATACCCATCCTGTGGGCGGTAGTGGAAAGGGTTACAGAGGCACATAATGGGCTCAGGGACTGAACCCCACAATTCATTTAGCTAAGCAAATTACAATCTTGATGAGCTAGTTACAAAATTCAATGCACATCGTCACATTAACAATGGGTTCGAGATCGACCACAAGTACAGTTCCTAAATTTAGCAACTGACATATGTGGAGAGCTAGTGTCACAATTGATATGTTTGTCCTGCACACCGCCCCCCATCCAGTGGGCAGCGGTGGATAGGTTACAATCACTCAGTTACTACCTACAGTTAGCAAACTGGGGATATTTGGCTAAGATTTCTGGCAGCAGATCATTTTGAATGAAATATTTACACATCTCTTGAACATTTTTATAGAATTGTCTTTGAATTCACGTATCTTTTCGCACTCCATCACATAGTGACGGAGGGTGTGCGAATAATTTTGTTGACACAGTTTACATTTGGTCAGGATCATTTTACTCAGAATCTACCTAAACAGGAGCATTAGAATCAACCCTGACCCTCTTATGGAACATACAAACACAAATTATCATGGAAAATTGCTTGAACCTAACTGCAAGCGTATGGCCCCCCAATCTTCTAGTAACATTCATGTTCATAGATATCACTGTGAAGAAGTCCATGGATATTACAACCAGCATTTCACTTATCACTGAGTGACTTGAGAATAAGTGGTACGAATCTGTTATATCGGAACTTGAATACCCATCCTGCTGTTGAAGGTACTGACCAACAAGCCTCAGAAACCGCTCTACCATTCCATAGCAGGTTGTTCGTAGTTCACAAGACGAAAATGAGATGAAAGAAAGAGAATATTTTAAATCACTCATAGGTTCAGGGCGAGGTTAACTCTTCAGACTATAGAAGGTCTCGTCACGACTGGGTAGCTATGGCAGAGGACGCGAATAAAACTTGAAGCCCAGACGGAGGCGATGAAGCCTTGGAGTTAAGACCTTATAATTAAGACTTGAGGCTGGAGGCAATAACACGGGTTACTGCAGCTGCCAAGCCTCCTGATTGGATGCGACAAAATGTTGAATAGCTCTCAGCTGATCACAAATTCGCGTTTGATCGCTTAATTGCCAACCACGCGATTAATATTCGGCTCCCATAACCAGCTCTGATCAGCGAGTATACAGCTGCCTGGGTTACTTTATTTGGTCATACTTTTCGTTCCTTGATAACTTAATACTCCTAGTTCCTTGTCTGGGTCAATACTTGTAGTTCCTTGTCTGGGTTAATACTCCTAGTTCCTTGTCTGGGTTAATACTCGTAGTTCCTTGTCTGGGTTAATACTTGTAGTTCCTTGTCTGGGTTAATACTTGTAGTTCCTTGTCTGGGTTAATACTTGTAGTTCCTTGTCTGGGTTAATACTTGTAGTTCCTTGTCTGGGTTAATACTTGTAGTTCCTTGTCTGGGTTAATACTTGTAGTTCCTTGTCTGGGTTAATACTTGTAGTTCCTTGTCTGGGTTAATACTCCTAGTTCCTTGTCTGGGTTAATACTCCTAGTTCCTTGTCTGGGTCAATACTTGTAGTTCCTTGTCTGGGTTAATACTTGTAGTTCCTTGTCTGGGTTAATACTTGTAGTTCCTTGTCTGGGTCAATACTTGTAGTTCCTTGTCTGGGTTAATACTCCTAGTTCCTTGTCTGGGTTAATACTTGTAGTTCCTTGTCTGGGTCAATACTTGTAGTTCCTTGTCTGGGTTAATACTCGTAGTTCCTTGTCTGGGTTAATACTTGTAGTTCCTTGTCTGGGTCAATACTTGTAGTTCCTTGTCTGGGTTAATACTTGTAGTTCCTTGTCTGGGTTAATACTCGTAGTTCCTTGTCTGGGTTAATACTTGTAGTTCCTTGTCTGGGTTAATACTTGTAGTTCCTTGTCTGGGTTAATACTTGTAGTTCCTTGTCTGGGTTAATACTTCTAGTTCCTTGTTTATGGTTCTAAGCTTCTCAAATTTGCATGCATTACTTCATGTTTAAATTTTGGTGGACAATTAGTAATTCTATTTTATCCCGCTAACATTAAAAATCCTTCATAAGTTGGCACATTTCCCTTATGTTCTCTTCGCCCTCTCACCAGTCTCATAAGAATAATAATAAGAAATGTCGTAGTGTTGTCTTCATAAAATTCTTACACTCGGGGATAATTTGGTCAATATTCTCTGTATATTTTTACAATTACTTTCATTCTTTCTATAATTCTGTGTTCTAACCTATTAGGACTAACACAATTCTATTCAATCTGTTCTCTCAATGCATGGCAGTTGTGAAGCTGTCGGCCGGAACGTCAAAACTACGGTGTACTAGTGAAAGGAAATCCGTGAAATATTGAAGCTTTCACAGAAGTTAAGGGGGATGAAATATCGGTCTTGATGGGGAGGTGGCTGCCTATACTGGGGAGGTGGCTGCCTTTACTGGGGAGGTGGCTGCCTTTACTGGGGAGGTGGCTGCCTTTACTGGGGAGGTGGCTGCCTTTACTGGGGAGGTGGCTGCCTATACTGGGGAGGTGGCTGCCTTTACTGGGGAGGTGGCTGCCTTTACTGGGGAGGTGGCTGCCTTTACTGGGGAGGTGGCTGCCTATACTGGGGAGGTGGCTGCCTATACTGGGGAGGTGGCTGCCTTTACTGGGGAGGTGGCTGCCTTTACTGGGGAGGTGGCTGCCTTTACTGGGGAGGTGGCTGCCTATACTGGGGAGGTGGCTGCCTTTACTGGGGAGGTGGCTGCCTTTACTGGGGAGGTGGCTGCCTTTACTGGGGAGGTGGCTGCCTATACTGGGGAGGTGGCTGCCTTTACTGGGGAGGTGGCTGCCTTTACTGGGGAGGTGGCTGCCTTTACTGGGGAGGTGGCTGCCTTTACTGGGGAGGTGGCTGCCTTTACTGGGGAGGTGGCTGCCTTTACTGGGGAGGTGGCTGCCTATACTGGGGAGGTGGCTGCCTTTACTGGGGAGGTGGCTGCCTTTACTGGGGAGGTGGAGGCCACACCATCACCACCAACAGCCTCAGACACAAAAGCACTATAGCAGCCCCCACAACACACCACCAAACATTAAGCTCATCTCAACAAATCAGCTGTCTGACAGATATATACAAAACAGCCCCACCAACCACGACAACAACAGCCCCTACAAAAGCAACACCAGCCTCGCTAATTACCTCTGGTTGAGGCCCTGGAAAAGTTCTTCAACCTCGTCTGGGAACATTTTGTGCCAGTTCAATGGAACTTTTGCCATTACCGGAGCTGGGAGCTTGGGGCCGTCTGGCCAGAATGGGTTAATTGCCAGCTTGGCGTCGTGACAGTCACAACCCACTCAGTAGAGTAGAGGTCATTCTCTGCAGCAGAAAACAAGGGGATTTCGCCCATGTGAAAAGGTATCCGCTTACGGAACCTGTACATCTTCGTCTTCCTCAATCTTGGCGGGTTGATTTGAGCTTATTGAACTATTTATACAATGATAACGTTCAGGTTTTGGAATTCCAAAATTATGGGGTACCAGTTACATAGGTAATTACATGGGTACCATGTACTCAAGTAATTATATGGGTACCATGTACGTAGGTAATTACATGGGGTACCAGGTAGTTAGGTAATTACATGGGTACCAGGTAGTTAGGTAATTATATGGGTACCATGTACTTAGGTAATTACATAAGTACCATGTACGTAGGTAATTACATGGGTACCATGTACTTAGGTAACTTTGGGTACCAGACATGGGTACAAGAATGGTCAATAATGGATCGTTCTTGACCCATTTGTATTGGTCTATTTGTCTACACCTGACCCCCTAATGGTATAAATCCAATATGCCCTGTACTTTCCTATCACTTGAGAATGAACCATGCAGGTTCGAAACGTTGTGTAATTTTATAATAGGTGCAATACGTTCTAGAGTTATTTAATTCTTTTTTCTTCGCCTCGAACGAAGATGACTTTAGGAGAACTCCTCTTCCAATTAAACCCTGATGCAAGAGCACTAGTCAGAGGGATAGAAGCCCTAAACTAGAAAATAATCAATTCAGAATATGCAGTCATATTCAATGATATATATATATATATATATATATATATATATATATATATATATGTCGTACCTAGTAGCCAGAACTCACTTCTCAGCCTACTATTCAAGGCCCGATTTGCCTAATAAGCCAAGTTTTCATGAATTAATGTTTTTTCGTCTACCTAACCTACCTAACCTAACCTAACCTAGCTTTTTTTGGCTACCTAACCTAACCTTACCTATATATATAGGTTAGGTTAGGTTAGGTAGGGTTGGTTAGGTTCGGTCATATATCTACGTTAATTTTAACTCCAATAAAAAAAAATTGACCTCATACATAGTGAAAAGGGTAGCTTTATCATTTCATAAGAAAAAAATTATAATAAATATATTAATTCATGAAAACTTGGCTTATTAGGCAAATCGGGCCTTGAATAGTAGGCTGAGAAGTGAGTTCTGGCTACTAGGTACGACATATATATATATATATATATATATATATATATATATATATATATATATATATATATATATATATATTGTTGAATATGACTGACAGGGTAAGATTAATAATTCTAACACGAATCTTCTCAATTTTTATTACGTTTTTCTTCACTGTCGAGGATAATTGAAAAATTACTTCTCCAAAATTTATTTTTTTACATTATTATTTTTTGGTCTGACGCCTAAAAGCGTTTCGTAAGGTTTTTTTTACATTCTCAAACACTGGTTTACACATTAACAAATATCATGCTTACAAATATCAGATGACACAAATATTTTGGGTGAGATGCGTATAAATTGGGTATAAAAACATAAGAATGAAATGCTTCTATGTAGCATTCATAGAAGCAGAATGAGCTGATTCTATGAATGCTTGACAGAAGCAGCCAATAGGCCTTATGTAGTTACTTTCATTCGTATGTTTTCATACCCAAATTATAACCACCAATGGGTAGCCGGTCGGCCGAGCGGACAGCACGCTGGACTTGTGATCCTGTGGTCCTGGGTTCGATCCCAGGCGCCGGCGAGAAACAATGGGCAGAGTTTCTTTCACCCTATGCCCCTGTTACCTAGCAGTAAAATAGGTACCTGGGTGTTAGTCAGCTGTCACGGGCTGCTTCCTGCGGATGGAGGCCTGGTCGAGGACCGGGCCGCGGGGACACTAAAAAGCCCCGAAATCATCTGAAGATAACCTCACCCAAATTATTTCTGTCATATCAACTCACCCAAAACGCATATAAGCATGATATTTATTATGTGTAAACCAGTCTTTGAGAATGTTAGAAGCCCTTACGAAACGCTTTTAGGCGTCAGACCAAAAGTAAAAATGTAAAAAATGAATTTTGGAAAGTTGATTTCTCAATTACCCTCGACAGTGAAGAAAAACTTAAGAAATATTGAGAAGATTCGTGTTAGAATTATTAATCTTACCATTTTGGTCACCCACACACACACACACACACACACACACACACACACACACACACACACACACACATATATATATATATATATATATATATATATATATATATATATATATATATATATATATATATATATGTATATATATATATATATATATATATATATATATATATATATATATATATATATATATATATATATATATATATATATATATATATATATATATATATATATGAAATGAGTTTATAGACGATACAAGTATATAATTAAATTATTTTCCAATATCAATTTGCCGCAAGTTATTTAGTGTATCAAAATTATTAATATAATACTTCTCTTTTTTCGCGTCAAAACGTGAACTTCGATATCGTGGACCGTGAACTAACGCGACCCATCAGGCGAGCGTTGCATTTCTCTCAATTACAATCGACCTTTGATTGGCTACCAGGTGGCCTTCAGTAAGGGGTGACATCGCCGAAGTCTATAAATATGACAGGGCGCACCGAGAAGTGAGGATATCAATAAGATATATCAAATATATCGACACAAAATACAAGAATCTAATGGACTGTAATTTACAATGGCTGTAAATTAGATATATTTGTATTCAGGCATAGAGACCGGGGTATATAAATACTGGTTTTGAAAACAGGGTTGTTGATATTTGGTGAAGAAATATATCGGAAAACACAATAGACCTGGGATCGGTGGATTGTTTCACGCGTAGGCTAGGCACACACACACACACACACACACACACACACACACACACACACACACACACACACACACACACACACACACACACGACATTCTGCAGTTTCCTTCGATCTCGTATGTTTTATGATTATCAATGACGAGAATAGTTGAGATTATGGTCAAATAATCTCATGCTATTCAAACAAGGAATTGCTTAAGATGAGCTATGAGAAAAAGAGAATTGTTTCTTGCCTGTCAACAGCTCGCAGTGAGTCGTCATCTTGTGCTCAAAAACTGGTACTCTGTGTGCTCAAAAATTGGTACCCGTGTACCCGTGTACCATGTACATAGGTAATTACATGGTAACATGTACTTAGGTAATTACATGGGGAACAATGTACGTAGGTATTTACATGGGTACCTACGTACCCATGTAAATACCTACGTATTTCAAAAATTCAATTCAAAAACTGGTACCCGTGTGCTCAAAAATTGGTACCTGTGTGCTCAAAAACTGGTACCCGTGTGCTCAAAAATTGGTACCCGTGTGCTCAAAAACTGGTACCCGTGTGCTCAAAAACTGGTACCCGTGTGCTCAAAAACTGGTACCCGTGTGCTCAAAAATTGGTACCCGTGTGCTCAAAAACTGGTACCCGTGTGCTCAAAAATTGGTACCCGTGTGCTCAAAAACTGGTACCCGTGTGCTCAAAAATTGGTACCCGTGTGCTTAAAAATTGGTACCTGTGTGCTCAAAAATTGGTACCTGTGTGCTCAAAAATTGGTACCCGTGTGCTCAAAAACTGGTACCCGTGTGCTGAAAAACTGGTACCCGTGTGCTCAAAAGTTCTTAGAGTGCCAATGCTAGTCGAGACGAGGAGGCCAGATGCCAGACTCACGATGATCATATTAAGTAAGAAGTGCGGTAGCTTCCTCGGGCCGGTGAAGGATGAATTATTGGAATACTTTGCTGCGTATAAGTCACTTGTTAAAGGTCAATATATTATTTTTAAGTTCGAACTTATGTGCTTATTAAAGGCGCATACACGAACTTTGGTTCTGAATGGGTTTTGTGTGTGTGTGTGTGTGTGTGTGTGTGTGTGTGTGTGTGTGTGTGTGTGTGTGTGTGTGTGTGTGTGTGTGTGTGTGTGTGTGTGTGTGTGTGTACTCACCTAATTGTACTCACCTAATTGTGTCTGCATTGACTCTTGGATCCCGCCTTTCGAGCATCGGTTGTTTACAGCAATGACTATGGTCCTATTTCCCCATTATTTCTAGTTTTACAATTATGAATACTATTTGCTTCCACAACCTGTTCCTTAAGTGCATTCCATTTTCCCACTACTCTCACGCTAAAAGAAAACTTCCTAACAACCCTATGTTTCATCTGAGTTTCCAGCTTCCATCCATGTCCCCTCGTTCTGTTGCTATTCCGTGTGAACATTTCGTCTATGTCCACTCTGTCAATCCCCCTGAGTATTTTATACGTTCCTATCATGTCCCCCCTCTCCTTTCTTCTTTCTAGTGTCGTAAGGCAAAATTCCCTCAGGCGCTCCTCATACCCCATCCCTCGTAACTCTGGGACGAGTCTCGTTGCAAACCTCTGAACCTTTTCCAATTTCCTTATATGCTTCTTCAGATGGGGACTCCATGATTAGGCGGCATACTCTAAGACTGGCCTCACGTAGGCAGTGTAAAACACCCTAAAAGCCTCCTTACTAAGGTTTCTGAATGATGTTCTAACTTTTGCCAGTGTAGAGTACGCTGCTGTCGTTATCCTATTAATATGTGCCTCAGGAGATAGATTAGGTGTTACGTCCACCCCAGGTCTCTTTCACGCGTCGTTACAGGTAGGCTGTTCCCCTTCATTGTGTACTGTCCCTTTGGTCTCCTATCTCCTAGTCCCATTTCCATAACTTTACATTTGCTCGTGTAGAACTCCAGCAGCCATTTCTCTGACCATCTCCGCAACCTGTTCAGGTCCTCTTGGAGGATCCTGCAATCCTCATCTGTCACAACTCTTCTCATCAACTTTGCGTCATCCGCGAACATCGACATGTATGACTTTACTCCTGTAAACATGTCGTTAACATATACTAGAAATAGAATTGGTCCCAGCACCGATCCTTTTGGTACTCCACTCGTTACTGTTCGCCAGTCCGACTTCTCGCCCCTTACCGTATCTCTTTGGCTCCTTCCTGTTAGGTAGTTCCTTATCCATGCTAGGACCTTTCCCCCCACCCCCGCCTGCCTCTCGAGCTTGAACAGCAGTCCCATGTGCGGTACTGTATCAAAGGCTTTTTGGCAGTCCAGAAATATGCAATCTGCCCAACCTTCTCTGTCCTGTCTTATCCTCGATATTTTATCATAGAATTCCAAAAGGTTTGCTAGGCACGATTTCCGTTTCCAGAACCCATGTTGATGTTTGTTCACAAACCTAATGTTCTCCAGGTGTGCAACCAGTCGTAGTCTAATTATTATTTCCAGTATTTTACAGGGGATGCTTGTCAGTGATACAGGTCTGTAGTTAAGTGCCTCCTCCCTATCGCCTTTCTTGAAGATCGGTACGACATTTGCCTTCTTCCAGCAACTGGTCATTTCTCCCGACATAAGTGACTCATTAAAGATTATGACCACCGCACCAATGATCGATCATTGGTGCGGTGGTCACGGTACTGTGTACGTTTAGAGGTGATCCTGGACGGCATGGGTTCGAATCCTGGCCGGGTCAAAGAGTTCTTAGTGATTATATATATATATATATACACACACACGCCTTTCATCGTTTACAAAAGGTGCCATTCTTTCATCCCATACTGTTCATGGGATCTTCTCTCCCCGCATTTCCTCATTACTTTGCGTTTGTCAGCATCAAAGGACGATCAACATCCCCCCCCCCCCAATGCTGACCCCCCATAAAAAAAAATCCTGAGAGCAGGAATCTATATAGATAGATAGATAGATACCGCGCTGATCCCTGAGAAAACCTACACGCCCTGAGAGCTAGGTACACCTAACCTGTCTGTCTACCAGCGAGGACACCACACGTAAACACCGGACTATCTACAGCCTCCTGCCTCACTATCTATGTTTGTTTTCTTACAACACAGAGGCAGGTCTCCGCTGTTGCTGGTGCGCTGCGGGAATTCTCTTGTTTATTTATGAACTGCATGGTGTATTTTTTGTTAAACTGCATGCTGTATTTTTTAAAACTGCATGGTGTATTTTTTGTTAAACTGCATGCTGTATTTTTTTAAAATTGCATGCTGTATTTTTTAAAAATTGCATGCTGTATTTTTTAAAAACTGCACGGTGTATTTTTTAAAAATTGCATGGTGTATTTTTTAAAAACTGCACGGTGTATTTTTTAAAAACTGCATGGTGTATTTTTAAAAACTGTATGGTGTGTTTATAAAACTGCATATTGCATTTTCAAACTACATGCTGTATTTTAAAACTACATGACACATTTTTAAGTTGCATGGTGTATTTTAAAGGGCATTGTGTATTTCAGAACTGTATTTCAAAATTACATTTTGTATTAAAACTGTATGGTACATTTCAGAGATGCATGGGGGCATTTCAGAGACGCATGGGACATTTCAGAGACGCATGGGACATTTTAGAGACGCATGGAGCATTTCAGAAACGAATGGGCCATTTCAGAACCGCATGGGGGCATTTCAGAAACGCATGGGCCATTTCAGAGACGCATGGGCCATTTCAGAGATGCATTGGGGCATTTGAAAGACTCATGGGCCATTTCAGAGACGCATGGGGGCATTTCAGAATCGTATGAGGCTTTTCTTGGACGACACACAAGATTCATGGGTTTGGATGAACCATTATTGTTCAGGAAAGTGGGACTGTACTTACAGCACGACTGGCTTTACTTTCCACTTTAATATTGACAATGAATATCACAAATTCATAATTACATTCACGTTACATAATTCTCTTATGTTTGTATCGCGATTTACACGGGACCCGGTGAGCGGGGGGGGGGGGGGGGGAGGGGGGGGGGCGAGTGTGTATTTTCTGTGGTCTTTGAAAACAGCGTTACATTTCGAAAGGAATATTGTTTTGTTTTGTTTTAATCTGACTTCCCTCCAACCTGCGAAGATTGGCTGTGTCTAGACGGAAACCTGTGACTACTCACGCGTTGCTCACTAACTCATTACTCATTGCTCCGTTCTTCGTAAGTTTAACTCGCCACTTGATCAACCAGTCCAACCACTTGGGCTAGACGGTAGAGCAACGGTTTCGCTTCATGCAGGTCGGAGTTTAATCCCCGACCGTCCCGATGGTTGGGCACCATTCCTTCTCCCCCCTCTTCCTTCCCCCCGTCCCATCGCAAATCCTTATCCTGACCCTTTTTCCAGTGCTATAAAGGCGTCATGGCTTGGCGCTTTCCCCCTGATAATTCCCTCCCTCGCCACGGTTGAAGTCAACACTCCTTCTGCGTTCACCACAGTCAAACGCATCACTCTGTTCACCAGTCTGCCTCACCACTCATATCCTGTTCACCACACAGTCGTGTCCACCATCGTGCCAAGTGACTGTGTGTGCATCATGTTATCACCGTGCCCACGACTAGTGTCCAGTGACCCGGTCATCAGTGCTTGGGCCCCATATACACATAGACACATAGAGGGGTCCAAGAGATATCAACGACCATCTCTTGTTGAAGAATTATAGGTCGATATTGTCAATGAGGACATACACCAGGGAGATCTTAACTGGGGATATGGATACTAAATATTAGGGAAAGTGGATTCGATCTCTGAACAATTACAATAATTGTGGTTGGATTAGAACTATCACCGTTATCAGTGCGTGTCAAGGCGGGTCCAGTGTTGTGACTGCACAATAACAACAAGAAAAAGTCACACTGGCTGGTGTGTATTTATAATTTGCCGTTTTTTTTTTTATAAATATGAATTTATTTCAGTTGTTGTGTTCCTATTGACACGTTTTGAGGTCATACTGGTCCCTAATAAGACTGGTGATGGTAGTGGTGATTTTGACATCCTAGCGAAGAGGGCTTGGGGGGGGGGGACATATTGGATAACCTATTGGAAGTCTTTAATTGTAAACAGATTAAGAACTCCTGGAATAACAGGTGTATGTTATTCAACATTCTTGTTGATCATGAGAATTGAACACTAAAGGACTGTATTATAGTATTAAGGAAGGATACACAACAGTTATGAACCGGAACAAAACAGGAAATAGGTGAGAATATCATTATAACACCTGAGATTGACGTACTCTCTAGCTCCTTACAAATACTGGTTTCTCCAAGAAGGTTTTAACGTCTCAGTTGGGGACCAGTTAGAGGTTCTTATTCTGAGTTCCTTCCTTATTATGGGCCCCTCATGGTCTACTCGGTATAAAACAGTCGCTTATTGTTTTAGACCCGAGTTTAAATCTGCGAGGATCAAGTGACCTGCTACTGTCTGAGCAATTGTGGTTTGCGTCTTATATGACATAGATGAAGGGAAGGGGGGGAGGGGGGTATTACCTGCTAATTCATTACAGTACAACCCGAGGCTTCACTGGACGTCAGTACAACCCGAGGCTTCACAGGACGTCAGCACAACCCGAGGCTTCACTGGACGTCAGCACAACCCGAGGCTTCACTGGACGTCAGTACAACCCGAGGCTTCACTGGACGTCAGCACAACCCGAGGCTTCACTGGACGTCAGTACAACCCGAGGCTTCACTGGACGTCAGTACAACCCGAGGCTTCACTGGACGTCAGTACAACCCGAGGCTTCACTGGACGTCAGCACAACCCGAGGCTTCACTGGACGTCAGCACAACCCGAGGCTTCACTGGACGTCAGTACAACCCGAGGCTTCACTGGACGTCAGCACAACCCGAGGCTTCACTGGCCGTCAGTACAACCCGAGGCTTCACTGGACGTCAGTACAACCCGAGGCTTCACTGGAGGTCCGTGATGATAAGAGGATTCCGTGACAGATTCATCCATCCTCCATTTGACCTTCCTTTCTCCTTTTCTCCTATCATTCCCCTTTTCCATTCCACCTTCCCCCCTCCATCTACCCTTCCTTCCTCTCCTACCATCCCTCCCCTCCACCCATCCCATGAGCCTAGGCAGCATCACAGAGATAGAATACTTAACACGTACACTACGTAACAAAAGGGGTCTATTAACGATAAATAAAGAAAAGACTCAGAAGAAAAGAGAGAGAGAGAGAGAGAGAGAGAGAGAGAGAGAGAGAGAGAGAGAGAGAGAGAGAGAGAGAGAGAGAGAGAGAGAGAGAGAGAGAGAGAGAGAGGTGGGAGAGAAGATACACTTGTACCTTGCCAGCATCAGTCAATATTGACCCGACGATAACAGTGAGGCAGGCGGCCAGGGCACCAACCTGCACGCTCTCTGCCAGGGGGGGGGGGAGGTCAATAATCTACCTGGCTGCCTGTCCCACTCTTGCAGGCTAAGGTGGTTAGCTGTTCAAGGTTAAGAAAACGAGAGAGAGAGAGAGAGAGAGAGAGAGAGAGAGAGAGAGAGAGAGAGAGAGAGAGAGAGAGAGAGAGAGAGAGAGAGAGAGAGAGAGAGAGAGAGCTTCTTTGAACGAGCTGTAATGTATTTTCCATCTAATTCTCCTACCTTTTCCCCCCTCCAAAGAAACCAGTCATCATATAATTCGATTTCCCCCACCCCCGTCATGAAGACTTATATTTTGGCCAAAATTCCCCAGATAATGTGATTGGGAAAGAGCTTGTATTTTCTTAGATTTTCTATACGAGAGCTTGTATTTTCTTAGATTTTCTATACGAGAGCTTGGATTTTCTTAGATTTTCTATACGAGAACTTGTATTTTCTTAGATTTTCTATACGAGAGCTTGTATTTTCTTAGAGAGAGGAGCAAGACTCGTTCAGCAGGCCTTATGACGAGAGAAAATTGGATAAACAGAACATGAGTTTGATGTTATAACTCATAATTATTTTATAGTAAGGCCAGAGCTGGGCGGAAATAAGTTTGCATACTTTGGAAACTCAATTAAGAAAATAGATTATAGAAGGAAGAACTTTACAGAACAAGTGAAGACGTATTTGCAGATTAGTTGCATTGGTCGATGGTTTAAACAATTGGGAGGAAGACTGAGGCCCCTCACCTTGCAAGCTTCCAGTTTACCATCATCCAGAGCCGATATTCATCAGTGACGATGATGGATGCCTCAAGCCTTATGTTGCAAAGCTTCGAATCACCAGTTATCCAGGAACGATATTCATCAAAGTGACAGGGTTGACTCAGGGCATCATCTCAGACCTTACACGTGGTAAATTACTCATCATCTCAGACCTTACACGTGGTTAATTACTCATCATCTCAGACTTACTCGTGGTTGATTACTCATTGTCTCAGACCTTACACGTAGTTAATTACTCATCATCTCAGACCTTACATGTGGTTAATTACTCATCATCTCAGACCTTACACGTGGTAAATTACTCATCATCTCAGACCTTACACGTGGTAAATTACTCGTCATCTCAGACCTTACACGTGGTAAATTACTCATCATCTCAGACCTTACACGTGGTAAATTACTCATCATCTCAGACCTTACACGTGGTAAATTACTCATCATCTCAGACCTTACACGTGGTAAATTACTCATCATCTCAGACCTTACACGTGGTAAATTACTCATCATCTCAGACCTTACACGTGGTTAAATACTCATCATCTCAGACCTTACACGTGGTTAAATACTCATCATCTCAGACCTTACACGTGGTAAATTACTCATCATCTCAGACCTTACACGTGGTAAATTACTCATCATCTCAGACCTTACACGTGGTAAATTACTCATCATCTCAGACCTTACACGTGGTAAATTACTCATCATCTCAGACCTTACACGTGGTAAATTACTCATCATCTCAGACCTTACACGTGGTAAATTACTCATCATCTCAGACCTTACACGTGGTTAATTACTCATCATCTCAGACCTTACACGTGGTTAAATACTCATCATCTCAGGCCTTACACGTGGTAAATTACTCATCATCTCAGACCTTACACGTGGTAAATTACTCATCATCTCAGACCTTACACGTGGTAAATTACTCATCATCTCAGACCTTACACGTGGTAAATTACTCATCATCTCAGACCTTACACGTGGTAAATTACTCATCATCTCAGACCTTACACGTGGTAAATTACTCATCATCTCAGACCTTACACGTGGTTAAATACTCATCATCTCAGGCCTTACACGTGGTAAATTACTCATCATCTCAGACCTTACACGTGGTAAATTACTCATCATCTCAGACCTTACACGTGGTAAATTACTCATCATCTCAGACCTTACACGTGGTAAATTACTCATCATCTCAGATCTTACACGTGGTAAATTACTCATCATCTCAGACCTTACACGTGGTAAATTACTCATCATCTCAGACCTTACACGTGGTAAATTACTCATCATCTCAGACCTTACACGTGGTAAATTACTCATCATCTCAGACCTTACACGTGGTAAATTACTCATCATCTCAGACCTTACACGTGGTAAATTACTCATCATCTCAGACCTTACACGTGGTAAATTACTCATCATCTCAGACCTTACACGTGGTAAATTACTCATCATCTCAGACCTTACACGTGGTAAATTACTCATCATCTCAGACCTTACACGTGGTAAATTACTCATCATCTCAGACCTTACACGTGGTAAATTACTCATCATCTCAGACCTTACACGTGGTAAATTACTCATCATCTCAGACCTTACACGTGGTAAATTACTCATCATCTCAGACCTTACACGTGGTAAATTACTCATCATCTCATCGCTGGTGATCAGTCGTCAAAAATCAAAATATATTACATTATAATTTATTGCCAAACCTTTTTATAAAATAAACTCTGTATCTCTGTATTTTCGACGCAATAAACCAAAATCGTCAAAATTGCGTTGCTTACGTAGAAACTAAACCACCGTAATATTAACGTTTTCCCGGCATGGGCCTCGATAGGCTAAGTGGGGAGGCTTAGGCAAGAACAGCTGTGAATCGTGACCCAGGTCACCTGACACCCATCAGTGAGTTATGTGTATTGGGATGAGTTGATCTCACCCATTCTCATTCAGGGATTAAAGAAATGGGTGCCAGTATCCCCCGGTGATGGAACAGCCTAAAGCTTTGTGATAAAAACATCATGAATTTTAACCATTGAAAACTGCAATGTCAAGTGATAAAGATTAAAAATGGACAATGTGAATATATTGCCGTTAATCCCATATTTTACCTGTTGATCCTGATTACTTTCCTGTTGATCATAACCCGGTTATTTGATCTTTGTTTAATGTTTTTTTTATGAATATGTGATCAGTTGATGATTATTGTTTTATATACGAGAGAACGCCTTCTGACTCCTGTTAGTAGGCTGAGCGCTTCCGTTTCTGACAGCTCATGGCAAGCCTTACCTTACTTGTTTTCCCACCACCAGATACCCAATTACAGCTGGGTGGAATGGTGGTGAACAGTTAAAGATTAGTGCCCAGTCAATCCTCCCTAGCCAGCACTCCCCCAAACCCCAGAGCAAATCTCTTTGTACAGACGTGTTCCTTCATTGCATCTCAGTCTGTCTTGGTCCGTCATATCCTGGACTGTCTTTGCTCTACGTTCCTTCTCCAGTTGCTGCTGCTGCTGGAAGCCTTCCTGATATTCTCTTACTTTCATGTGTTTCCCTTTTTCTAAAGTCTACCCTCCTGTCCATGTCTTGTGATCAATGTTTTCTGTTCGAGCATAAACTCAAATACGCGGACACATTGTCTATTGGCTCCTAGTGGTAGTTGGCTCCTGCTGACCACTGGCTGATAGTGGTAGTTGGCTCCTGCTGACCACTGGCTGATAGTGGTAGTTGGCTCCTGCTGACCACTGGCTGATAGTGGTAGTTGGCTCCTGCTGACCACTGGCTGATAGTGGTAGTTGGCTCCTGCTGACCACTGGCTGATAGTGGTAGTTGGCTCCTGCTGACCACTGGCTGATAGTGGTAGTTGGCTCCAGGTTTGGTGTGTCTACTGCCTTTGCTGTTGGTTCAACTGTTATGGGTGAACAGGTTTCTTGCCGGACCTTTCACTAATTTAGCTGCCCCACGCGGCTCTCCCTCACGCATGGAAGGGGTGGGGGGGAGGGTCTCGATCCCCAATCGATCTATTCATGATTTACGTCCCGCCGTGACTAGCAGTTTGGCTCTCAGTCTGAGTGCTGTTGTTGCTGATCTTTACAATTCATCTCTGTTGTCATTGTATTCCTGTGTGTGTGTGTGTGTGTGTGTGTGTGTGTGTGTGTGTGTGTGTGTGTGTGTGTGTGTGTGTGTGTGTGTGTGTGTGTGTGTGTGCGCACGCGCGTGTTGCCTCCATTGTCAACATGACCTGGAGAGCACCACTAGAACATAACGGTGAAAAATAGTCAAAAACGCTGTGGAGAATAAAGGATAATACAAGAGTCTCTCCTGCATCACGTTTTCTCTTACAATTAGTGACATCTTGTGTCAGTCTTAGACAATGTCCTCGTCGACTGATGAACAAACAAACAAACGCAGGCATATATTACTTAGACTCACTGAGCTTCCCCCCCCCCCCTCCCACGATGCCAAGTTTAACCCTTCCCCAGAATGCCACCCACAACAATGTCCTTGCTCCCAGATACCTATTTAAAGCGGGTAAGTGAACAGTCGCATCAGATGCAAGGAAACGTGCCAATTAAGCCATATGTGTTCCACCCAGGGGTCTCGAACCCGGGATCCTAGGTTGTGAGTGGAGGAGGACCACCACTTTCCCCAAGTTGAGGGAGATAGGTCAGGCCAGAGTAGGCACTGCCAATTCCTGAAATACGGGTGAACGAGGCTTTGATGTGCTGGAGACTGGAGTGCCAGTGCCACTACACGCACTCACAGAGTGCCGAGGTAGTTACCCAGGCCTCCTGCTTCACTCTCAAGGCACAAAAGGCCACAATTATCTCCCCTCACCCCCCCCCCCCCTCCTCTCTAAGCCTTCCAAATGAGGCCTTTAGAGGGAAATTTCGGCAACACAAACACACAGATAAAAAAATAAATGTTGATTCCCAAGCCCAACCACTTGGGCTGGACGGTAGAGCGACGGTCTCGCTTCATGCAGGTCGGCGTTCAATCCCCGATCGTCCAAAAGTGGATGGGTACCATTCCTTCCCCCCCGTCCCGTATCAAATCCTTATCCTGACCCCTTCCAAGTATTGTATAATCGTTATGGCTTGGCTCTTTCCACTGATAATTCCTTTCCCATGAAGAATCAATAAAAAATAATCAATGATTTCCATTCATATTCAACTACACTGTGAGGATAATTCAATAAAGTTCACACCTGCCCATCGGAGAATAAAGCACGCTCCAGCCCCTCTTTATTTATCCTCGTTAAATGTCGCTTTCGCAAGTTTTTTTTTTATTGACAGCATCTCTGCAACATTTGCGTCCGCGGGGAAAATATTCCGGCAACAGGGGTTTTTTTCCCCTCCCTGGCCTCTGGGACGTGCACTATCTCCAGGGTGCTAGCAGGGGTTGAGCTCTGGCTCTGTCGGCCCGCCTCTCAACTGTTAATAAATCAGCTTTTTATTTCTATATTTTTTCCACACACGCACACACACCCAAATCAGTTGATTGACGGTTCAGAGGCGGGACCAAATAGCCAAAACTCAACCTCCGCAACCACAACTATGTGAGTACAACTAGGTGAGTACACACACTCTCCAGGAAGCAGCTCCGTAGCAGCTGTCTAACTCCCAGGTACCTATTTACTGCTAGGTAACAGGGGGCATCAGGGTGAAAGGAACTCTTCCTCTCTGTTTCAGCCTCCACCAGGGATCGAACCCGGAACTTCGGGACTAAGAATCCGAAGCGCTGTCCACTCAGCCGTCAGGGGGCCCCTATCCTAACATAATGACATATTTTAATAATATAACATAACTAATATGTCAGGGACCTTAGCCTGACATACCTCCTGATATACCTCATATACCTAACAGGCCCCTGATATACCTTAGGTGACCTACCCACCTACCTTAGGTGACCTACCTACCTACCTTAGGTGACCTATCCACCTACCCTATGAGACCGTCCAGACAAACCCCCCATGTATGCACGCATCCCCTGTAACCCCCCTCCTTGTCAAGTGTGTGGGAGGGGGGGGGGTGGTACATGGGCTGCATATCGCCCTGTCACCAGCAATAGGCGGAGATGCGAACCCTTTTTCCGGGGCGTTGAGAGGATTAATTGTCCAAACATGACCCAGGTTACATGGACCGTTTAGTAAGCTTTGAACAGCGATGGTTTCATTGTTCACCTTGGTACTGTAAGGTATTGTTCACTGTGGCACTCCTAGCTATTGTTCACTGTGGCACTCCTAGCTATTGTTCACTGTGGCACTCCCAGCTATTGTTCACTGTGGCACTCCTAGCTATTGTTCACTGTGGCACTCCTAGCTATTGTTCACTGTGGCACTCCTAGCTATTGTTCACCTTGGTACTCCCAGCTATTGTTCACTGTGGCACTCCTAGCTATTGTTCACTGTGGCACTCCCAGCTATTGTTCACTGTGGCACTCCTAGCTATTGTTCACTGTGACACTCCTAGCTATTGTTCACTGTGGCACTCCTAGCTATTGTTCACAGTGGCACTCCTAGCTATTGTTCACTGTGGCACTCCTAGCTATTGTTCACAGTGGCACTATGTATAAATAATGAACCCATTTTCATCACCACTTTTTCTTACTTATTGATTTTAAACTGATTAGAAAATGCGAATAACATCCAGTTACGAGTTTGTTGTGGTAATTGGCATTTAATCCTGAGTAATGGTGATCATTAGGTTCCACTCATTACTCAGGCCGATCAGAGGTTAGGGATTAATTTTGCTGTTCATCGTAGATAATCGTTATTAATTAATATTTCGTGATGAGGTTTTTACACCAAGTGATAAGTTCTTTACACAGTGAAATTGCTAATCGCACCGAGTTCAAAATATGGATTTTGTCGACATATGAACACTGTCTTACATTCTGAACAGAGATATGAGAGGGATTGAACAATCATGTTCAGGGGGATTGAACACTCCCGCCTGACAGCTGGGGTGGACAGCGCTTCGGATTCGCAGTTCTGAGGTTCCGGGTTCGATCCCCGGTGGTGGCGGAAACAAATGGGCAAAATGTTTCTTTAATCCTGATGCCCCTGTTACCTAGCAGTTAATAGGTACCTGGGAGTTAGACAGCTGCTACGGACTGCTTCCTGGGAGGGGGTGGGGGGTGTAACTAAAAGGAGACCTGGTCGAGGACCGGGCCGCGGGGACGCTAGGCCCCGAAATCATCTCAAGATAACTTCAAGATAACCTCACTAATATGTTTCACTCCCTGATTGAACATTTTTTTTTAGATGTTTCCGCATGTATTACTTTCCAGGAAAGATATGAGAGGGAACTGAACACTGTTGAACACGTGATTGTTGTATGAAGTTATTTTATTTAATGACCTGGCTAGCCATGCACTTGTTCACTGATTTATTTCAAGTATTCGTTGTTCAACTGCTAGCGCAAGCAAGTTACTGGAAGGAGTTAAGTAGTTCACAAGTTATTTTGTATTTTTTCTTGAAATTTGACATTTTTACTTTCAACTTTTCATATTATTAGAAGTTATTTTTTGAACATTTGATTGTCAATATTGTTATGAATATACAGATTTTGAGTCTTAAAGTACATATTTAGCGATGTTGTTAATCTGTGAATCTTTGAGTCTATTAATCAGTCAGGGCGTTTGAGTCAATTCGTCTGTGAGTGTGTTAGTCCAAGCCTGTTCTCATAAACAAACGCTAAAAGTCCATTCCATGCACCCGCCAAACCCCCTGACGGTGAATGAAAAACGGTTTATACACGACTCTCAACTGATGACGTCCGAACACTTCCGGAACAAGTGCTTCGCTGACGACCTTTGTTCGAACGCTGTAAATGCTTCACCCACGTACTACGATTACATATAATAGCCAACAGAACCTAAACACCTAACCTAACTTACGTCTAACTATACATAGAGGTTTAATATATGATAATATTAACTTACATGACAACAAACATATTTTTAATACAGAGTAAATTAAACTAGTTGAATGCTTCTCAAAGTTTTGGTAGCCCGGCCTGAGGACAGGTCCCCTGGCCTGAGGACAAGTCCCCTGGCCTGAGGACAGGTCCCCTGGCCTGAGGACAGGTCCCCTGGCCTGAGGACAAGTTACCTAGCCAACCTGTCCCCTTAAAAATAACGTCGCTTTTGGCCGTTTGCCCGTATGGCCGAAAGTGGACGTAATTTGAAAATGAAAAAACTGAAAATAAATTTTGGATTTTTTTTTCAACAACAGTAAGTTAAGGGTTAGGTGGGCAGGAAATTCTCATAAAATTTCAAAACGTTATGAAAAACGTTAATTGAAAGTTTCCTCTTCTAACCTTACCGAGTAGGCCGGACGACTCAAACGGGACAGTACGTCACTTTTGTGAGTCGATTTTATTTCAAATTACGTCCAAATTTGGCCATAGTGCGCATACGAGCCAAAAGTGACGTTATTTTTATGAGGACGGGTTGAACTTTATCTTCATCCATCAGAGGGTGAAGTATTTATACAGGTTTGATTCGAACAGGGAACGTGAGCGACGGGCTGTGTGAGAAATATTCGAACGTTATCATGTGTGAGGAGTGAGTAGCGATTTTCCTTCATACAACATAGAATGTATGTGTGTCAAGCCAGGTCAAGCCTGGCCTCGGGCCGGGCTTGGGGAGTAGAAGAACTCCCAGAACCCCATCAACCAGGTAACAGGGTTTGTCTGCCGCATTAATGAGCTTATGTCGTTTGTTGATGAGGACGGGCTGGTGTTGATGAGGACGGGCTGGTGTTGATGAGGACGGCCTGGTGTTGATGAGGACGGGCTGGTGTTGATGAGGACGGACTGGTGTTGATGAGGACGGTCTGGTGTTGATGAGGACGGGCTGGTGTTGATGAGGACGGACTGGTGTTGATGAGGACGGGCTGGTGTTGTTGAGGACGGGCTGGTGTTGATGAGTATGGACTGATGTTGTTGAGGACGGGCTGGTGTTGATGAGGACGGGCTGGTGTTGATGAGGACGGGCTGGTGTTGATGAGGACGGGCTGGTGTTGATGAGGACGGGCTGGTGTTGATGAAGACGGGCTGGTGTTGATGAGGACGGGCTGGTGTTGATGAGGACGGGCTGGTGCTGATGAGGACGGGCTGGTGTTGATGAAGACGGGCTGGTGTTGATGAGGACGGGCTGGTGTTGATGAGGACGGGCTGGTGTTGATGAGGACGGGCTGGTGTTGATGAGGACGGGCTGGTGTTGATGAGGACGGGCTGGTGTTGATGAGGACGGGCTGGTGTTGATGAGGACGGGCTGGCGCTGATGAGGTAACCGATTGATGAAGATTAAGCCATCCAAGAGGTAGCACGGGCATGAATAACCCGTAATATGAGGTAAT
The DNA here is from genome assembly GCF_040958095.1 of Procambarus clarkii. Taxonomy (NCBI): domain Eukaryota; kingdom Metazoa; phylum Arthropoda; class Malacostraca; order Decapoda; family Cambaridae; genus Procambarus; species Procambarus clarkii. The sequence continues at coordinate 27,494,329 of NC_091192.1, forward strand.
CGAGGCAGCGTGGGGCTCCGAGGCCTCAACACCTACTCGCCGGACAGTATGCATCCCCCCCCCCCCACACCTATCCCCAGCTGGCCTGCAGGATAGAAGCACTTCAAGTACTGCTTGGACTGTCCAGCTGCTTGGGAAGTCAGTCTGGAGCACTTCTGTACCCGTTCTTCAGTATGGCTTCGGTATTACAGTTAGATTTCAGAATATGCTATGAGAAAATATTGAGGTCCTAAGATGGGCTCGAACCTGCAATTCCTGGTGAACTCCCCCAGCAACCCGTTCTGCCATTTGAGCAACAAACGATCATTTCTCGGGCAAATATATCAACTATCCTGTTATTTAAAACTTCTTTTGTCTTGCAATATTGCAAGTACATATGACAAAAGACGCCTGGCTTTTAAATAAGTACATATCCCCCCCCCCCAAAAAAAAACAGAAGAGGTGTAGTTAAGACTACAAAAATAAAACAATAATCTCTGTATATTATTTTCGAATACTCGTGACTTGCAATAAGACAACCGAGACTTAATCGAGACTTGCAATAAGATTATTTCTCCAATTCACGACCTCTATTTCCCGGTCAAAACCAGCCGTGAGTCCCTCCAGTAATTCACGATCTTGAATTCAATTTCGATCCGTGACGTGGAGGGAGATATCCGCGGATATCTCGTACGTTCTACAGTTACGTTATGCTTTTATTTCACGTTCCTGTTGTCGCATATCCATGGCCAGGCGTTCGTGGAAGCCTCAGGATGACTTCGGCTTGTTAGCTGAAGGAAACCCTGTGTTGACCTTGGCTTGTTGCTAGAGGAAGCCTTGATTTAGCCTTGGTTTGTTTGCTAGAGGAAGCCTTGATTTAGCCTTGGCTTTATACTAGCGGAAGCCTCACACAAGGCCATGGTCAGGTGTCGGAGGAAGCCTTGCCTGGGGCCACAGCAAGACTTCCTCCGGCATCAGACCTGGGCCAGGGGCCACAGGAAGCCTCCAGGTAAAAGTCAAGAGGTGAAAGTGAACACAGAAGCGTGTAATGGTCCCCCCTTTCATCGTGGAAATAGACTTATGAGATCCAGGAATTCAATACCGGGTTTCGTGCTAGCCAAACATTGACTCCAAGATTGTCTGCGAATTACCTGAGCGCGGGGGTGCAAATACCTGTTTGTTTATTGCAAATGACATTCAGATAATTCACGTAATTAATTAGAAACAAATAGTTTTGGGTACAAATCAGAAATGTGCAGTTTTGACCCCCCCCCCTCCCCCCATGGTATAATTTCGTAATGATTTCTGTGGGATGTTAGTTGATAAAAATAGATTCCTAGGTTACATACACACGTGGGTGCTTCCTGGAGAGGCAGAGGGAGAGGCGCAGGGGTTGTAAAAGATTGTAAAACAACTGAATATTGTAGTAATTATATGGTTTTTCTTTTATGTAAGGGAGGAAGCCAGGACCGGTAATCAAGGTTCTGTCATTACTGATGATATTTTTAACGTTGATTGTCTCACGTGCACTAGAAACAAGGGTTCACAACTCGTGTGTATTCTTATTTGAAAAAAAAGTAAAATTTAACTATCATATTATATATTTAATATTTGGATAAATTAGGATTTATTTTCAATGTCAATTTAATTACACATAAGATTACTCACACGCACATTATACATATAAATATATATCATATATATATATATATATATATATATATATATATATATATATATATATATATATATATAGAAACATGTTTCTAAGAAACATGTTTCTAAGAAACATGTTTCTAAGAAACATGTTTCTAAGAAACATGTTTCCAAGAAACATGTTTCCAAGAAACATGTTTCCAAGAAACATGTTCCCAAGAAACGTGTTTCCAAGAAACATGTTTCAAAGAAACATGTTTCTAAGAAACATGTTTCCAAAAAACATGTTTCTAAGAAACATGTTTCCAAAAAAACATGTTTCCAAGAAACATGTTTCCAAGAAACATGTTTCTAAGAAACCTGTTTCCAAGAAACATGTTTCCAAGAAACATGTTTCCAAGAAACATGTTTCCAAGAAACATGTTTCTAAGAAACATGTTTCCAAAAAACATGTTTCCAGGAAACATGTTTCTAAGAAACATGTTTGAAACATGTTTCCAGGAAACATGTTTCTAAGAAACATGTTTGAAACATGTTTGAAACAAGAAACATGTTTCTAAGAAACATGTTTCCAAAAAACATGTTTCCAGGAAACATGTTTCTAAGAAACATGTTTGAAACATGTTTGAAACAAGAAACATGTTTCTAAGAAACATGTTTCTAAGAAACATGTTTCCAAAAAAACATGTTTCCAAGAAACATGTTTCCAAGAAACATGTTTCCAAGAAACTTGTTTCCAAGAAACATGTATCTAAGAAACATGTTTCCAAGAAACATGTTTCTAAGAAACATGTTTCTAAGAAACATGTTTCCAAGAAACATGTTTCCAAGAAACATGTTTCCAAGAAACATGTTCCCAAGAAACGTGTTTCCAAGAAACATGTTTCAAAGAAACATGTTTCTAAGAAACATGTTTCCAAAAAACATGTTTCTAAGAAACATGTTTCCAAAAAAACATGTTTCCAAGAAACATGTTTCCAAGAAACATGTTTCTAAGAAACCTGTTTCCAAGAAACATGTTTCCAAAAAACATGTTTCCAAGAAACATGTATCTAAGAAACATGTTTCCAAGAAACATGTTTCTAAGAAACATGTTTTCAAGAAACATGTTTCTAAGAAACATGTTTCCAAGAAACATGTTTCCAAGAAACATGTTTCCAAGAAACATGTTTCTAAGAAACATGTTTTCAAGAAACATGTTTTCAAGAAACATATATATATATATATATATATATATATATATATATATATATATATATATATATATATATATATATATATATATATATATATATATATATATATATAACTGAAAACTCACACCCCAGAAGTGACTCGAACCCATACTCCCACAACTGGTATGTACAGGGACGCCTTAATCCGTCGCCTTAATAAACGACGGATTAAGGCGTCCCTGTACATACCAGTTGTGGGAGTATGGGTTCGAGTCACTTCTGTGGTGTGAGTTTTCAGTTGTATATAGTCCTGGGGACCATTCAGGCTTGTTTGCATATATATATATATATATATATATATATATATATATATATATATATATATATATATATATATATATATATTATCTTTTAGCTGGTTTCAGAAATTATCTTTTAGCTGGTTTTTACCAACAATCAGACTATTGGAATCTAAAACATTAAGGTTTATTTTTTTTAATAATAATAACATTAATAATTTATTAATAATTTAATAAATTAACATTATTTCCTTTGACATCAGATATTGTTTTTTTTAAATATTATTTTCTACCACAGATGTGGCCACACAGTCACAATACTAACCAGCAAATATACATTTTCTTCTGTTTTCTATGGACATGTTTAGAGGTCTGTTAAACATATAATTCAGTGATTTATTTAACAATCGACCACAGAAGCTCGACAACCTCGAAACATAAATACACAGATTTACATCGGTCCTACATACACCTGGTATTGTTTACCTGTATAAATGTTCGCGGTTTAACACCGGATTGGTGAAGGGGGGGGGGGATTACCTCACAAGACTCTGGAACACCACAGGGGGCGTCAGCCCTGAATCAGGCAGCGTTCTTACCCACCAGGGACCAGCCATCTCACTCACTCACTCACTCACTCACTCACTCACAGATTTCACTGCTCCGAGGCTCAATTTTTATATATTTTCGACTGACTCTCGACTTCTTGGAATGAGTCTCGATCGCGAGAATGAGACCTGAGGTGAACAGTCGCGAGTCTTCAACTCTTCACTCACTGATTTCCGTCTTCTCGTCTTGTTAGGCCTTTTCCCGTTGATTTTTTTTTTCATTTTCCATTTTGTATATAATTTTTACTTTTTATATTGAATATATGTTTTATTTAGGTTTTATTTCTTAGATTATATATATATATATATATATATATATATATATATATATATATATATATATATATATATATATATATATATATATATATATATATATTAACAATATATTACAAATATATATATTATATGTTGACCAGACCACACACTAGAAATTGAAGGGACGACGACGTTTCGGTCCGTCCTGGACCATTCTCAAGTCGATTGTCTTGTCAAGAATGGTCCAGGACGGACCGAAACGTCGTCGTCCCTTCAATTTCTAGTGTGTGGTCTGGTCAACATACTTCAGCCACGTTATTGTGACTCATCGTCTGCATATATATATATTATATATATATATATATATATATATATATATATATATATATATATATATATATATATATATATATATATATATATATATATATATATATATGTCGTACCTAGCAGCCAGAACTCCCTTCTCAGCCTACTATGCAAGGCGCGATTTGCCTAATAAGCCAAGTTTTCATGAATTAATTGTTTTTCGACTACCTAACCTACCTAACCTAACCTAACCTAAGTTTTTTGGCTACCTAACCTAACCTAATCTATAAAGGTAGGTTGGGTTAGGTTAGGTAGGGTTGGTTACGTTCGGTCATATATCTACGTTAATTTTAACTCCAATAAAAAAAATTGACCTCATACATAATGAAATGGGTAGCTTTATCATTTCATAAGAATTTTTTTTTAGAAAATATATTAATTCAGGAAAATTTTGCTTATTAGGCAAATCGGGCCTTGCATAGTAGGCCAAAAAGTGCGTTCTGGCTACTAGGTACGACATATATACATATATATATATATATATATATATATATATATATATATATATATATATATATATATATATATATATATATATATATATATTATAAAACTATAATAGTGTGCTAATATTTCATGCCGGATTTACACAGCTTTCGTACCCAGATGGAAGTGAACTAACAGGCCGCTCGTCCACTGTGGACCACTGTGGACCACTCTGGACCACTCTGGACCCCACCTTCACCACCTCCCAGAGCTTTGAGGCGCCGTCTGTGCTCATCCTGGCTGTGTTTTACACCCTCGCAGGTAATGACCACACACTTTCCCTAATATTTATATCACGGCGTGTGTGTGTGTGTGCTTTTTTTCCTTTAATTTGGTCCTCTGTAGCGTCCGTCGTTTGTCACGTCTGAGTGCTTCTTGTTCAGGTTCTGGGCCGAAGGTTTTAACGAGGGTTGCACAAAGTTGAGCCACTTGTGCCGTGTTGAGTTCTGCTCCATTGTTTAGCACGCTGATAAAAGTATTGACTTTCTGCGCCAATTACCGCTGCACGGAAAACAGAGTTTTGTATGCTAGGGAAGGCTTAGAGTCCGGGTCCCTACCCCAGCCCTCTTTGGTACACCAGGATATTGATTCAGTTTGCATTATATGGAACTATTTCCATTTTATTGACAGCCTTTTATTGACGTGCATATATATATATATATATATATATATATATATATATATATATATATATATATATATATATATATATATATATATATATATATTTTCATATGTCGTACCTAATAGCCAGATCTCACTTCTCGGCCTACTACCTACTATGCAAGGCCCGATTTGCCTAATAAACCAAGTTTTCCTGAATTTATATATTTTTCGATTTTTTCTCTTATGAAATGATAAAACTCTCCATTTCATTATGTATGATTTAAGATATTTTCTTTTGAGTTAAAACTTCGATATATAACCGAACCTAACCAACCCTACCTAACCTAACCTAAACTAATATAACTAAGTCAGTAATTCATGTTCTTAACATAATTTAATAATAATATTTCAAATATACTAGTTGGAAACATTTCATTGAAAAAAAAGAAATCACTCGGCCTATTAGGCAAATCGGTCCTTGCATAGTAGGCCGAGAAGTGCGTTCTAGTTACTAGGAACGACATATATGTATATATATATATATATATATATATATATATATATATATATATATATATATATATATATATATATATATATATATATATATGCATATATATATATATATATATATATATATATATATATATATATATATATATATATATATATATATATATATATATAGTTAGTTTAGATAAGTCTGGTGTTGACAAAGGCTTTAACAGGCCGAAACGTTCACTTTCTTTCATATTTCTCTGTGGATTTTCCGCATATATATATATATATATATATATATATATATATATATATATATATATATATATATATATATATATATATGTATATATATATATTTATATATACGTTAAATAATATCTTATTCGATATCATTCACAATATATAGCATTACGGTGGAAAACAAAACAGCCACGCCGCTACAACATCCAACAGCAAGAGCTTTTGTTACTCTTTAAGAGTCCACTAGAGTCACAAAAGCTCATCAATGCTCTATACACCTCTTTACTGTTTTACAGCAACGAAGTTCATTAGCACTGTGGACACAAAAGTCTTTTGACCAGGTTCTTCCATCCTCAGAAGTGGCGCACAACGATACGCCATCGCCTCTCGCCTCTATAAAGCTCTAATACCTCCCGCTGGCGCGCGTATATAGAGCTCTCCGCTCGCGGGGCTATTTTCTCGTCTATTCAGTTTGGGAGTCTCTATTCCCTCATTAGTGTGGCGCCCCTGGGACACACGGCGCTAATGTACCTCAAACAGTTGAGGGCTCTTGCTGCTAAATACCCGCTGTGTGTGTGTGTGTGTGTGTGTGTGTGTGTGTGTGTGTGTGTGTGTGTGTGTGTGTGTGTGTGTGTGTGTGTGTGTGTGTGTGCTCGGTGATGGAGCAGGTGGAGTCTGGCCGCGGTGTTTACATCTGTCCTTATTACGGCCCCTGGACCGGTCATTAGCTCCCCTGGACCGGTCACTAGCACCCCTGGACCGGTCATTAACACCCCTGGACCGGTCACTAGCACCCCTGGACCGGTCACTAGCACCCCTGGACCGGTCACTAGCACCCCTGGACCGGTCATTAACACCCCTGGACCACTCACTAGCACCCCTGGACCGGTCACTAGCACCCCTGGACCGGTCACTAGCACCCCTGGACCGGTCATTAGCTCCCCTGGACCGGTCACTAGCACCCCTGGACCGATCACTAGCACCCCTGGACCGGTCACTAGCACCCCTGGACCGGTCACTAGCACCCCTGGGCCGGTCACTAGCACCCCTGGACCGGTCACTAGCACCCCTGGACCGGTCACTAGCACCCCTGGACCGGTCACTAGCACCCCTGGACCTGTCACTAGCACCCCTGGACCGGTCCCTAGCACCCCTGGACCTGTCACTAGCACCCCTGGACCGGTCACTAGCACCCCTGGACCAGTCCCTAGCACCCCTGGACCGATCACTAGCACCCCTGGACCGGTCACTAGCACCCCTGGACCGGTCCTTAGCACCCCTGGACCTGTCACTAGCACCCCTGGACCGGTCACTAGCACCCCTGGACCAGTCCCTAGCACCCCTGGACCGGTCACTAGCACCCCTGGGCCGGTCACTAGCACCCCCTGGACCAGTCACTAGCACCCCTGGACCAGTCACTAGCACCTCTGGACCGGTCACTAGCACCTCTGGACCGGTCACTAGCACCCCTGGACCGATCACTAGCACCCCTGGACCGGTCACTAGCACCTTTGGACCGGTCCCTGACCCCCCCCCCCCCCGTTCTGGCGGGTCTGTTTGGCTCCATGCAAAACGTTTGTTTGGAAATTAGTTTCTTTTACCGACTTACGTTTAGGGTGTTTATATAACTTATAAATACCTATTATAGGTAAGGTGATGAGGTAACCGTTCACAGGACAGTAGGTCTATATAGGGGATAGTAGGACCAGGATCTGGGAAGGGCAGTAGGAAGGAACGGGGTGCCCAACCGCTTGCACCGTCGGGGATCGAACACCGACCTGCAATAAGCAATCGGAGCCGTCGTTTTACCCACCAGGCAATTAAATACTTCGTAAAGTGGCTATGTTCTTGATTCACATTCGGGGATATATATATATATATATATATATATATATATATATATATATATATATATATATATATATATATATATATATATATATATATATATATATATATATATATTGTTTTCCCCGACTAAGGGAATTATATAATAAAAAAACAGTTTCATTCAGGAACCTCTGTAAAAATCCATATAATATTTCTTTACCCGTCATTAGAGTTACTCTGAAGTGAGTAAGACAGACACACACTTGAGCTGTATAAGTATGCAGATATAGCAATAGCAATTGTACCATTGTGTAACTGTTATCGAATATACTTTAGTTTCGACTATGCTTCTGAATATTGGAAGTCGTCGACACGGTGTGGTCGCCCGTCACCACTTTAGTCAAATTTTGACGTACTTCTGGCGGCAGAAGCATAGAAAACGATGTGTGTGCCCGTGTGAACAACGCATCCATCAGGTCAGTCGTATATTGATTACACCCTTGGATTGGTAGGTTGTGGGCGTAGGGGGGACTTGCACACAAACTCCTTTTGACTGTTGTCTGACAACTTGGAATATTATAATTATAGTATTATTATGTTATATTATTATTATTATTATTATTATTATTATTATTATTATATTATTATTATTATTATTATTATTATATTATTATTATTATTATTATTATTATTATTGGTATTATTAGTGATAGTACTAGTACTAGCAACAAATGTAATATTATTAATATATTAGTAGATTTGAGACACTGATCCTGCAGACCAAGAGAGTGGAATACGATGCAGGTGTCTGGACAATATTATGGAGGACAAAATGCAGGTGTCTGGACAATTCAGCCACTGTGCAGACATCTGTTTCGAGAGACGAAACAGATGTCTGCACAGTGTTAATAAAAAGACCATCAGGACAATGTGACATGCTCTTGTCTGACACCTGTCTGTCTTGGAGCTCCAAGTAGAGCAGCGTTCGAAATGACCTTTAGCAGTAGGCAAATAATTTAAATCCACCCAACCCTTCCCCCCCCCCCCCCTTGTGTGACTAACTAAACCATTTTGGTACTGTGACTATTGCTTAAAATTATGTTGGACTTGTTTACCTTCACCTGCCGTCACTGCAGCTTTTACTATATTTTTTTTATTTAATGCTGAGACAATATTTACTGAGGGTTCTAATGAATGAATTTATTAATAGCGTGTGTGTGTATCTGAGCGCTTTCGCTCGAGTAGACACAACTCGTCAACAAATTTTATTTATTTGTTTTGTAATGGGGGAGTCGGAGGGCCAATTCATGTTTAATGCAAGTGATTTGTTTAAAGCGATATGTCTCAGTTATTAAGCGTGCATTGTTAATCGATGGAGCAAACAACAGGGCTTCACCAGGGAACATATAATCTCTTCTCACAACCAGACCATCACCAGAGAAATCTTAACAAACAACACAGAAATCATCGATAGATACAGCGATAGCAGGCGACTCGACATCAACGAGGCACTACACATCAAAAAGTCAACACCAGCAATCAACAGCCAATTAATGCATAACTATATTCTACCCACTTCAAGACCCCGAACCAACACAGGAGCAGAAAGAGAAAGTATGAGCCAATAGGCCTTCTGTAGTTACTTTCATTCTTATGCTTGTCATACCCAATTAATATCCACCTCACCCAAAACAAATAAAAAGCCTGATGTATGTTATGTGTAAACCAAGTCTTGGAAAATGTAAGAAGCCTTACGAAACGCTTCTAGGCGTCACAGTAAAGAGAAACGTAAGAAATATTGAGAACATTCGTGTTAGAATTATTAATCTTACCCTTTCGGTCATATTTAACAACATATGTTTACAAGAAAGACTGCTACCAAAATATACTAATACACACACACACACACACAATATACATATATATATATATATATATATATATATATATATATATATATATATATATATATATATATATATATATATATATATATATATATGTATATATATATATATATATATATATATATATATATATAATATATATATATATATATATAAAGACATCATTCTTGTTCTAAAGTGATTCTGTGATTAAACTCAGGTGCAGATGAACCGTTGAACAGTCCTTCCCTGTTCAACAGCAAAGAGCTGCAAACACAGCAAACAGCCGTAAACACAAGAGCCATAACCGTAAACACAAGAGCCACAACCGTAAACACAAGAGCCACAACCGTAAACACAAGAGCCACAACACAGCAAACCGTGAACAACGGGCCGGCCACACCCTCTCTATACCATGGCAGGTGTGGCCCGACACAGGTTAAGCCACACCTGCCTCGCCACCCTCGCAGCGGTAACAACAACTTGGACTCTGATATAAAAGGTGTGGCAACAAGAATTCCAATTAGGATGTCGCTGGTGCGCTAATGACGGACTCGGGCAGGCTATTCAGGCCGGGCTGAGAGGGGCTGGGGGAAATATTGGATGTGTGTGTACTCACCTAGTTGTACTTGCGGGGTTGAGCTTTGGCTCTTTGGTCCCGCCTCTCAACCGTCAATCTACTGGTGTACAGATTCCTGAGCCTACTGGGCTCTATCATATCTACATTTGAAACTGTGTGTATGGAGTCAGCCTCCACCACATCACTGCCTGATGCATTCCACCTTTTAACTACTCTGACACTGGAAAAGTTATTTTTGACGTCCCTGTGGCTCATGTGGGTACTCAGTTTACACCTGTGTCTCCTTTTTCGCGTCCCACCAGTGTTGAATAGTTTATCCTTGTGTACCCTGTCAATTTCCCTGAAGATTTTGTAGGTCGTAATCATGTCTCCCCTTATTCTTCTGTCTTCCAGTGTCGTAAGGTGCATTTCCCGGAGCCTTTCCTCGTAACTCATGCCTCTTAGTTCTGGGACTAGTCTAGTGGCATACCTCTGAACTTTTTCCAGCTTCGTCTTGTGCTCGACAAGGTACGGGCTCCATGCTAGGGCCGCATACTCCAATATTGGTCTTACATATGCGGTGTACAAGATTATGAATGATTCCTTACACAGGTTCCTGAAGGCTGTTCTGATGTTAGCCAGCCTGGAATATGCCGCAGACGTAATTCTTTTTATGTGGGCTTCAGGAAACCGGTTTGGTGTGATATCAACTCCAAGATCTTTCTCTCTGTCCGTTTCATGAAGTATTTCATCTCCTATTCTGTATCTTGTGTCTGGCCTCCTGTTTCCACCGCCTAGTTTCATTACTTTGCATTTACTCGGGGTTGAACTTTAGCAGCCATTTGTTGGACCATTCACTCAGTCTGTCTAGGTCATCTTGCAGCCTCCTACTATCATCCTGTTTCAATCCTCCTCATAATTTTTGCATCATAAGCAAACATTGAGAGAAACGAGAGTATACCCTCAGGGAGATCATTTACATATATCAGGAACAGTATAGGTCTAAGGACTGACCCTTGCGGGACTCCACTTGTGACGTATCGCCAATCTGAGACCTCACCCCTCACAGTGACTCGTTGTCTTCTGTTGCCTAGGTACTCCCTTATCCAACGGAGTACCTTCCCTTTTACACCAGCCTGCATCTCCAGCTTTTTCACTAGCCTCTTGTGTGGCACTGTATCAAAGGCTTTCTGCCAATCCAAAAATATGCAGTCTGCCCACCCCTCTATTTCTTGCCTGATTTTTGTTGCCTGGTCATAGAATTCAAGTAACCCTGTGAGGCAGGACTTTCCATCCCTGAACCCATGTTGTTACTGTGTTACAAAGTTCTTTCGCTCCAGATGTTCCACTAGCTTTCTTCGTAAATCTTCTCCATCAGCTTGCATGGTATGCAGGTTAGGGACACTGGCCTGTAATTCAGTGCCTCCTGTCTATCCCTTTTCTTGTATATCGGGACTACGTTAGCTGTTTTCCAAATTTCTGGCAGTTCCCCTGTTGCCTGTGATTTGTTATACACTATGGAGAGTGGCAGGCACAGTGCTTCTGCTCCTTCCTTTAGTATCCAAGGGGAGATTCCATCTGGGCCTATAGCCTTTGTCACATCCAACTCTAGTAAAAACTCTTTTGTCTTCCAGTACAGAAGTGTGTGTGTGTGTGTGTGTGTGTGTGTGTGTGTGTGTGTGTGTGTGTGTGTAACATGGCCAGGGAGAGTGTATATTGACCAAGTATCGGCTGTAAGAGAAGCAAAGGTTAATGTCCGACGATAGGAATATTCTGCTTGAGTGACAGTGATTGAAGGCCAACTGTCCCAACAATCAAGGCCAGGAATGATCAATCACTTAAGTGTCCATTGACGAAACCTGTGTATCTTTCCCCCCTCATCCAAAGGCGGCTCTGTTTGCTTCTATTAAATAACTGAAGAGTTCAACATTTGGTACGAGCTTCTTCGTAACAATAATTATATTCAGTTTAAATTTTTCGCTGTTGTAATCAATGCAGACTAAGCACCCATGATTAAGAAAAGATGTACAGGTTTCGTTTATAGCATAATACAATATGAAAATATACCAATAAAATCGCAGCATTGCTGAGAGTAATAAAGTAATAGTACAATTAAATGCGATCGACATTTTGTCTTTCACGATAGATCTAGCTATAGTTTAGTCACTTAGCAAGTAGGGGGGAAATTACAGATATATTCAACTCCAAACTGTAATGAATTCAACGCCTCCTGTCAGCTGCTAAGGAGTATCGGAACCGGCATGACTGGGTTAATGCCTGTATGGTCTGTCTGACCTTCCAGATGGTGTGTTATATATCTGTCAATTGGAGTGTCCCAGCACACAGCTGGTCCTGTCCCACCACACAGCTGGTCCAGGGGGCGACTGGGAGCACACAGCTGGTCATGTCCCACCACACAGCTGGTCCAGGGGTGACTGGGAGCCACACAGCTGCAACATGGGTGTGGAAGTGGGCCTTCAGTGGGCAACATAATGTGATTACAAGATAAAGCAGCCGGGCGTTGCAGCTCTACAATGAGGTCTGTTGCAGAGAGGATTTACGAGGTAAATAATTATTTTAAATATCTGTTTAATGTTCCCAAAGCCGTGTTTTGTGGAAAGTCATTTTTTTTAATACACACGTTTGATCTTGTTATTCAAAAACTGTGTGAGAAGACTTTTGTTTCAGCTCTGATATTTTGTAAATTTTCCAGTGTTATGAGCTGTATGTGCTGACAAAGTGAGTTATGTAATTGTATATTCTAAACGAATTCAATAATTACAATTTCATACGTCTTAATTTTATTTAATAAGATTTGTTTAAGATTCTCTTGAGACTTTCTTAAGACTTGTTTAGTGCTCAGAAAACAAATGTTTGGTTTGGTATTGACCTTTAATGCCCATCAGACTCTGAAGGGTTATTAAGACCACCACAATAGCGTACTGATCAACCAAGAAGTATACTGTAGTCCTGTGCATTAAGCCTAACGTGTATGAATACACTCTGTCCCCGACACAATGTATTATTATTAATTATAATTTCAAATGGGATTACCAAGAGGCAAGAGGAGGCAAGCTTAAGGAGTTGCCTATCATACAGGGGGACGAGTGAAGCGAATTAAGTGACATCTGTAAATGGAAAAACAAATCCATTCAGAAACCCGACTTCTCAAATCACCTCTTAAGGCAAAATTCATCCAAAGCCCTTTTTTGATAATATTGTATCATTTGCGAGATGTAATGAAAGTGTTCGTTTACACACATGAATGTATAGATGCAGACGAGGAGTCACAATAACGTGAATGCTACTTGTTGACCAGACCACACACTAGAAAGTGAAGGGACGACGACGTTTCGGTCCGTCCTGGACCATTCTCAAGTCGACTGTGATGAGGGAAGGAAGCGAAGGCAATAAATAGGCACGAGAGAGAGAGAGAGGTGAGGAAATCTTAGAGGAAGAAAAAGCAAGGCACATGGTACGAAAGGTAAGGCGTAATAAAGGTGATAGTAATTGGAATAAGAAAGGAATGGTAAGAGAAAACAAGGGAAAGAAAAAGGAAGAAAGAAAGAAAGAAAAAAAGAAAGAAAGAAAGAAAAAGAATGAAAGAAAGTAAATGGAAGGGTAAGCTTATGTTAGGTCATGTTTGTTAGAAAGATTAGAGCATTTGAGTATATACTGTGAAAGGGAAGAGTCCACAGCAACAAAGCCAGGACTCAAGTTCATGTTGGGTACATTGTGTATTAGAGCCGATTCAACAAGACGGCGTCTGAGTAGAGTAGAGGCAGGAAAGATTATTTTGGAGGAAGACCAATCAATAGGATGATTAGAATCCCTCACATGACAGAAAAGAGCATTATTTGTGTCTGCAGATTTTACACTTCTCTTGTGTTCTTTAAGTCTGTCATTCAGTGTACGGCCAGTTTCGCAAAAGTATTGGAGAGGACAAGACGAACAGGAAATAGAGTAGACACCAGCGGCATTAGAAGCAGGAGGAGCAGTGTGAAATAGATTGGTACGAAGTGTGTTAGTTTGTCGAAAGGCGAGCTTAATGTCAAGAGGACGAAAAGTATTAGTAAAAGTTACACAAGTGATACAATATTATCAAAAGGGCTTTAATGTACAGAGGCACACGTACTCACAGTGGTGTAGCGTCCGTGTCCGCACACACACACACACACACACACACACACACACACACACACACACACACACACACACACACACACACACACACACGAGGCCTGAGGGGCCTCGTAGCCTGGTGAATAGCGCGCAGGACTCGTAATTCTGTGGCGCGGGTTCGATTCCCGCACGAGGCAGAAACAAATGGGCAAAGTTTCTTTCACCCTAAGTGCCCCTGTTACCTAGCAGTATATAGGTACCTGGGAGTTAGTCAGCTGTCACGGGCTGCTTCCTGGGGTGTGTGTGTGTGTGTGTGTGGTGTGGAAAAAAAATAGGTAGTTAGTAAACAGTTGATTGACAGTTGAGAGGCGGGCCGAAAGAGCAAAGCTCAACCCCCGCAAAAACACAACTAGTAAACACAACTAGTAAACACACACACACACACACAAAGGCTTTAGAAACTTGTGGAAGGCTTTAGAAACTTGTGTAAGGAATCTTTCAGAACCCTGTATACCACTTATGTAAGACCAATCCTGGAGTATGCAGCTCCAGCCTGGAGTCCATACCTAGTTAAACACAAGACAAAGTTAGAGAAAATTCAGCGGTATGCCACCAGGCTCGTCCCGGAACTGAGAGGATTGAGCTACGAGGAAATGCTAAAGGAGCTGAACCTCACATCCCTGGAAAACAGAAGAGTAAGGGGAGACATGATAACCACCTACAAAATTCTCAGTGGAATTGACAGGGTGGACAAAGACAAACTCTTCAGCACAGGTGGGACACGAACAAGGGGACACAGGTAGAAACTTAGTACCCAGATGAGCCACAGAGACGTTAGAAAGAATTTTTTCAGTGTCAGAGTAGTTAATAAATGGAATGCACTAGGAAGTGATGTGGTGGAGGCTGACTCCATACACAGTTTTAAATGTAGATATGATAGAGCCCAGTAGGCTCAGGAATCTGTACACCAGTTGATTGACAGTTGAGAGGCGGGACCAAAGAGCCAAAGCTCAACCCCCGCAAACACAACTAGGTGAGTACAACTAGGTGAGTACAACTAGGTGAGTACGTGTCTTGATTCATGTAACTCTAAACACACATCCATACACACCACATGACTTTCGCAATAGGTTACCGACATGCCATTGTTAGAACTCTATAGTGATATATATATATATATATATATATATATATATATATATATATATATATATATATATATATATATATATATATATATATATATATATATATATCATTAACACACCACTGCAATATAAGACCTTGTTCTCTATTATATATTTCACGGGTCATTTTTATTGCTGTATCCTAGAGCTTTGCTGCATTTGTGTTCATCAGCTCCCAGAACCAATTATCAGTTCTGTTTGATGCTGATGTGAAAAAGCTTGAAGACCTTTGTTACCCCCCCCCCCCACCCCCCCGTTTTTGTGACCTTCATACAAACAAAATAAGATCGAATTGCTTTTGTACACCATGCCATTAAAACCCCCCACTGAACAGTGGAATGTTTACATGAAGAGTAAATGGTACTCTTTTACTGAACGTTTTACTGAACATTGGAATGTTAACTGAACAGTGGGAATGTTTATTGAATAGTGGGAATGTTTACTGAACAGTGGGAATGTTTACTGAACAGTGGGAATGTTTACTGAACAGTGGAATGTTTACTGAACACTAGAATGTTTATTGAACACTAGAATGTTTATTGAACACTAGAATGTTTATTGAACAGTGGAATGTTTACTGAACAGAGAAATATTTACTGAACACTTAAATGTTTACTGAAGAGTAGAATGTTAACTGAACAGTGGACTGCTTATTTCACATATTGGGAGAAAACCTGTGTAGTCCCAACATTTCAGTACATCGCTTAGGTTAAGGTTAAACATTCATATTGACATTTCAAGGTGGAAAGGTCAACATTCAATCCCATTTCTTAAGTGCAGTTTTAGGTAAAATTAAAATTATATCACGAGGGCCATAATCCCTAGTTTGTGGTGAAAAGAGGAAAAACAGATTACGTACATATATGGATACATATACACATGGATACTTACACACGTGGATACGCACATATAGGAGGCATGTATGCATCCTTGTGAGGATACAAATTCACAAAGAAACAGTCATAGGATCACACAGACACACGTGTATATACACGACAAATGAACACTCGCATTTGTGTTCCTCACGTGTGCCCCAAAGAATGAGGTGATTTGATAAAATACCATGCCCAAGATTACCAACAGAGTGCCGGCGGGGGGATGGGACTTAGCCTCGGCTACCATCCCCTTTTGTCCGGTCGTGTTGGTCGAGTGGTTAAGGGATCCTGTACATCAGATGCATTGCTTCTGGTAGTATGGGTTCGAGTCACTTCTGGGGTGTGAGCTTTCAGTTGCATATATGCCTGGAGACCGTTCAGGCTTGTACGCATATATATATATATATATATATATATATATATATATATATATATATATATATATATATATATATATATATATATATATACCAAAAGTACTACCAAAACAGAAGAACGGGCTGCATTGAGATACAACAGTTACTGTGATTCAGTCAAATCACAGTAACGTGGATCAGGACAAGCGTTCGATCCCGCCAAACTACTCCACAGATTTTCTCATCTTTGAGGTATTTATTGTGTTAAAATTCCCCCTCCCTCCCTCACCCTCCCTACCCTGTATGGGACATTCTCCCAGCAGCACTGACTGGAACAGCACAGTTATCCGGAAGCTGTCAAGAGAGCCGGAGGCTGTCAAGAGAGCCGGAGGCTGTCAAGAGAGCCGGAGGCTGTCAAGAGGGCAGGAGGGCTATGCTTGTTGTAGTTCTACGCCCATACAAGGGATTTACGACCTTCTACCAGTGCGGGCATCTTGGGGAGGGGGGTTAGGACCCCCTCGTTATCTCACTTCAGCGTGTTGGGGGGGGGGGGGCAACGCTCGCATCTTAAAAAACAGCCGCCAAAATGCCAAAGAAAGATATCTTCGTTTCGCAGATGTCTTGGTAATCTTGGCATGGACACATGACACAGCCACGAGGACTTAAGCACGTAGCAGGGGATATACAGATACATATCACACAGACATTAAGACACCTACCAGCGGGTTCATGGACATGGTCCTAGAAAGAAGAACATATTGAAACGTGTATCCACGGGCATACCAATACAAATATACATGGACACATACACACACACGCACGTAGATACAGGGACACAGACACATATATGCAGGCATACTTGGAGACACAGATTCAAGCATGCGTGGACACACAGGATACGTGGAGGCAGGTACAGGGACACAAACTCAGAGATGCAAGGAAACAGAAATACACAAACCCAGATATTCAGGGAAACAGATATACATAAAGACAGAGATACAGAGAAACAAAGACACAAAAACACAGAGATGCAGAGAAACAGGGCCCCAAAATCAAGACGAACCCAGTACTCTTATAAGGAATAAAGGAATAAAAAGCAGTGTCTCACTTCTCTTAACTCTTCCACCTCTCTTCTATCACCACCGATCTCACTCTACTCACCTAAGGAAGAGAAGAGATCAACGAACATGTATACACCTCTTTCTTTTCAATCTTCTCTCAACCAGTAGTGGAAGGACCAAAATCCTGCTAAACTATTCTTCAAATTGCGATGGAGATTGGCTATGCTTTCAACTTGATAGGATTTATATATTACGCTTCAGCATTCCCGGTTTTCGACACCTGAAATTAAAATCTGTTAACTTGTATCTGCTCGTTGATATGTTCACTGACAGGCCAATTTTATGGTAATTGGTGTTATTTATATTATATCACGCCCGTGTAATTCTGGGGGTTTTGGGAATGAATTAATATTTGGAGGGATGGAAGGTGGCTTTGATGAAAGGGAACGCCGGAGATCATCTTTATGTCGACGGATTAGGCGAACCTCCGCTTCTGTCCGAATCCTGTTGCCTTTGATTGCGTTCCTGTTGAATCCACTTGAATTGAGTTGAATTGGATTCCCCCAATACAACGCCCTGATATACACCTCCACACCCTCCCACTTACACACCTAGACTACCTGTAGCCAGCGCGATCTGGAACACCTGGCCAAAGGTGGATGGAGACGTCATCTCCCAACAGCGAGCCTCGCTGTCATTGGTATACTGCATTAGCAAAGAGTTGCTAATTACATTACATTACATTACAAATACATTATCATTAGCACTGGTAACGCAGATGATCCTGATCCCCAAACAGCTGTACTCTCATGTCCCATTTGGACTTCTGTCTTCAAACAGCTGGCCTGCTTATCCCAGGTGGTCTTAATCACCAAAACAGCTGGTACATGCTTATCACAAGTGGCCTTTGGGATAAGCAGGATAATCACCAAACATCTGGTGGCAGCGTTCCTGTATGACCATATACAACATCCCTCCCCCCCCCTCCCCCCGCCACACCAAAGTTCGGTGTCTCCTTGTTAATGAGTGTCATTTCACTGGGTAAATACTGGTTTGGAAACAGGGTTGTTGATTTATGGAACAAGTTACAGGTAACTTGATAAACGTGGGGGTCGCTGGATTACCTTGATCGTACTTCGAATAATAAATACGAGGGGACCTTGTTGAGCCGTAAAGGCCGCTTTATAGCAATTTCTCTTTATTTGTCATGTTCTTACTATTAAAGAATGAACAGGTTGCTCTCACTCCGTCGATTTGGATCTATTTATTGATTTAAATTAAATATCACCCCTCCCCCCTTTGGTCTTTACCCCCCCCCCCTTTGGTCTTTATTGATCACTTATCTTCTTCTGTTGCTTGAGTTTTATTTGTAAGTTTTTTTTTTTTTTAGATTTCCAAACTTATGGGACTTTTGGACTGGGAGTTTAACCTGTATATAGATCAATTAGGAAGAAAACGTGAAGCGAATTCTCAATATTCTCAATTCTCAATATATATATATATATATATATATATATATATATATATATATATATATATATATATATATATATATATATATATATATACAATTTATTTGTAAAGTTATATGATGCAAGGATATCAGGAGTAATGTATACAAAAATGAATCTGATATCGTTTGTGGGATGTTGTTGATATCAAAGAAATGTTTGGTGGCCAATATTGGAGTCATGTTACTCACTCCTCTCCCCCCCACCCTGTGTCTGTCTGACTGTCTGTCTGTCTGTCTCTCTCCCTCCCTCTCTCTCTCTCTCTCTCTCTCTCTCTCTCTCTCTCTCTCTCTCTCTCTCTCTCTCTCTCTGTCTCTCTCTCTCTCTCTCTCTCTCTCTCTCTCTCTCTCTCTCTCTCTCTCTCTCTCTCTCTCTCTCTCTCTCTCTCTCTCTCTCTCTCTCTCTCCCTCTGATATGTGAAACAATATAACTAAACAAAAGTGTCATTTCAGTAAAGTGTAAATCGATGTGTAAACCATTCACAAGTTTATCTCAGCATCACAGGGGAAAAAAGGTAAACCATTCTGTTAGCTTGTGTTGTGATCTTTATATCAAATGCTCTTTTCTGGCTCTGTGGTAATTAACAGTGAATTTTAACATGAGACTCGCTTTCAGTAGGGAACGGAAGCCCTGAGGAGAACACAGATGGAAGAATGCCCAAACACACACACACGCACATGCACACACACACACACACACACACACACACACACACACACACACACACACACACACACACACACACACACACACACACATGCACACGCACGCATACATTCACACACACACACACACACACACACACACACACACACACACACACACACACACACACACACACACACGCACACACACACACACACACACTACTAGGGGTCTGGTAGTTGAGTGGACATCGTGCGGGATTCGTAATCCTATGGTCCGGGTTTAATTCCTGGACTAGGCAGAGACATATGAACAGAGTTTCTTTCACCCTAATGCCCCAGTTACTTAGCGGTAAATAGGTACCTGGGAGTTAGACAGCTGTTACGGGCTGCTTCCTGGGAGGGGGGAGGGGGGGTGAGTGGAAAAAAATAGCTAGTAGTTAGTAACAGTTGATTGACAGTTGAGAGGCGGGCCGAAAGAGCAGAGCTCAACCCCCGCAAACACAACTAGGTGAATACATAGCTCGAGAAGCTTAGAAATCTGTACACCAATAGATCGACGGTTGAGAGGCGGGACCAAAGAGCGGAAGCTCAACCCCCGCAAGCACAACTAGGTGAGCACACACACACAAGGGTACAAGAACAAGCAAACACAAGAGGATGACCTGGATATATATACTGAAAGAATAGTCCAAAATAGTGGCTTCAAGAGTTTAACTCGATTAAGTGCAAATTAATGAAGTATTGGACTGGCGAAGCTTGAAATAACTTGACTAGTGTAGGAGGTGAAAGGTATGAGTTATGGAGAAAGACTAAACGAATTATATCTCACATAACTACAAGACATAGAAGACATTCCATTCACCTTAATAAGGAAAGGTTCCAGAAGCTTTCCTTATTAAGACAACTCACAGCCCAGTTGATAAAGCGTCGGCCTAACACTCGCGTGGGGTCCAGGGTTCGAGACCCATATACAGCCCAGGGGAATGTAATGTTTACATCCACGGAATTGTGGATGACAAATTATACAGAAGACATGATTGCCACAAACAAATTTCTCAATTTGACTAGATAGACAAGGATAGATTATGTGTTCAGCCAAGGTGGTGAGAACCACCAGACGTGTTCTCCCAAGGTAATAATGTAGAGCACTTGTGTTCACTCATGGGCGAGGCAGGTGGTGATGACAGAGTGAACACAGTGAGTGAACACAGAGTGACCCTGACAGTTATGTTCACTCAATGGCTCCTGTGTCTCCCCTGGCAGGTGGTGATGACAGAGTGAACACAGTGAGTGAACACAGAGTGACCCTGACAGTTATGTTCACTCAATGGCTCCTGTGTCTCCCCTGGCAGGGGGCGATGACAGAGTGAACACAGTGAGTGAACACACAGAGTGACCCTGACAGTTATGTTCACCCAATGGCTCCTGTGTCTCCCCTGGCAGGTGGTGATGACAGAGTGAACACAGTGAGTGAACACAGAGTGACCCTGACAGTTATGTTCACCCAATGGCTCCTGTGTCTCCCCTGGCAGGGGGCGATGACAGAGTGAACACAGTGAGTGAACACAGAGTGACCCTGACAGTTATGTTCACTCAATGGCTCCTGTGTCTCCCCTGGCAGGTGGTGATGATAGAGTGAACACAGTGAGTGAACACAGAGTGACCCTGACAGTTATGTTCACCCAATGGCTCCTGTGTCTCCCCTGGCAGGGGGCGATGACAGAGTGAACACAGTGAGTGAACACAGAGTGACCCTGACAGTTATGTTCACCCAATGGCTCCTGTGTCTCCCCTGGCAGGGGGCGATGACAGAGTGAAGACAACGTCCCTCTTGACAGGCACTCTGGCCCCACTTTACCCAAGCCACAGGAACCTGTCAAGCGTAGAGCTCTTCCTGGAAGACTCCTCCCCCAGTGCTGGCAACTATTCCCTGGCCTCTAACGAGAGTGGCTTCTGTCATCATAAATTAAGTTGCGTAAGCTTATATATATATATACATATAAAAGGCTTGGGGCGCTTTTTATATATTTTGTGCATTACTTTGGAGTAAAGGTAATTTATACATTTGTTTCGATAGCATGATAGTGTCGCTGTTAATATATATATATATATATATATATATATATATATATATATATATATATATATATATATATATATATATATATATATATATACAACCTTAGAACCTAAGGTTCTAAGGTTCTAAGGTTGTATAATCTCTCTTGCGTGTTTAGGCAAGTTGTGCATTAAGCATAGACACAGAGTTCTTCCATATTAACAGGAATTTGATGAAAGAACGTGAGTAGCCCCTCACTATGCTCTAGTTGCCCTTGGGAGATGGTGATCTTTGGAGGTGAAATACTCCGAAATTACCATCTCTTTTAAGGGTCTGAGCTGTGGTGCAGTGGGTTAAAGGCGTACCAGTTATGCCAGTTGCTGTAAGGCTTCTGTGCTGGCTAGGGTTCAAATCTCCTGGTGGGAAAGTGTTCTAAGGTTGTGTATATATATATATATATATATATATATATATATATATATATATATATATATATATATATATATATATATATATATATATATATATATATATATATATATGTCGTACCTAATAGCCAGAACGCACTTTTATGCCTACTATGCAAGGCCCGATTTGCCTAATAAGCCAAGTTTTCCTGAATTAATATTTTTTCTCTAATTTTTTTCTTATGAAATGATAAAGCTACCCATTTCATTATGTATGAGGTAAATTTTTTTTTATTGGAGTTAAAATTAATGTAGATATAGGACCGAACCTAACCAACCCTACCTAACCTAACCTAACCTATCTTTATAGGTTAGGTTGGGTTAGGTAGTAGAAAAAGTTAGGTTAGGTTAGGTTAGGTAAGTTAGGTAGTCGAAAAAACATTAATTCATGAAAACTTGGCTTATTAGGCAAATCGGGCCTTGCATAGTAGGCTGAGAAGTGCGTTCTGGCTACTAGGTACGACATATATATATATATATATATATATATATATATATATATATATATATATATATATATATATATATATATATATATATGTACGCACTTCTCGCCTACTATGCAAGGCCCGATCTGCCTAATAGGCCGAGTGATTTTCTTTATTTTCAATAATTTTTTTCCAAATAGTTTATTTGAATTATTATTATTATTTTATATTAAGACCATAATTTATTGACCTAATTGTGTTAGTTTAGGTTAGGTTAAGATAGGTTAGGTTAGGTTAGGTAGGGTTGGTTAGGTTCGGTCATATATCAACGTTAGTTTTAACTCAAATTAAATAAAATGAACTCATACATAATGAAATAGATAGGTCTATCATTTCATAAGAAAAAAATATAAATTCAGGAAAACTTGGGTTATTAGGCAAATCGGGCCTTGCATAGTAGGCCGAGTACGACGTTCTGGCTACTAGGTACGATATTATATATATATATATATATATATATATATATATATATATATATATATATATATATATATATATGTGTGTGTGTGTGTGTGTGTGTGTGTGTGTGTGTGTGTGTGTGTGTGTGTGTGTGTGTGTGTGTGTGTGTGTGTGTAACATTAACAATTGTGTAACTAGCTTCAAAAGATTGTCACTTGCTCAGCTAAATAAAATATGGGGTTTAGTTCCTGAACCGATCATGTACCTCTGCCTGTGTGTTTTAAAATGTTTTAAATACTATTTGTTTTATTTAAATTTCAAAGGTTTTGTAATCACTTGCTTAATTTTTTTTAACTCCTAAACATAAATTTACATTTAAACTCCGACAGAAACTCTCGCACGATAAAACTACTTCTCAACTTTACTACGCAAAGTTAAGGAATAAAATTGAAACAACGTGAAATTTTAAAATCCGGACATCCATCATAATATTCACGCCCCGGGCCTACGGGCCAGAGGCCGAAGCCTATCTTCAGTTACCAAACACTAAATATATATATATATATATATATATATATATATATATATATATATATATATATATATATATATATATATATATTACCTGCAAAAACTAAACAGAGTTCTTGCTTACGCTATGATTTAAACTGCTTTCATTTTTCACTTTATACCCGCATTTTGGTGAGGTATGTTACAACAGTTTTTGGATGAGGTGAACAAAACTTTCAACGCAAGCCAGAACACGAAACAATGGGTATTGAAGGTAAGAATGGAAGTAATTGCAGAGGGCCTAATGACCCATATTTCTTGATGCTTCTATATTGGAGCGGAGTCTTGAAGTGGGTAGAATATAGTTGTGCATTAATTGGCTGTTGATTGCTGGTGTTGACTTCTTGATGTGTAGTGCCTCGCAGATGTCAAGCCGCCTGCTATCGCTGTATCTATCGATGATTTCTGTGTTGTTTGCTAAGATTTCTCTGGTGATGGTTTTGTTGTGGGAAGAGGTTATATGTTCCTTAATGGAGCCCTGTTGCTTATGCATCGTTAAACGCCTGGAAAGAGATGTTGTTGTCTTGCCTATATACTGGTTTTTTTGAGGCTTACAGTCCCCAAGAGGGCATTTGAAGGCATAGACGACGTTGGTCTCTTTTAAAGCGTTCTGCTTTGTGTCTGGAGAGTTTTTCATGAGTAGGCTGGCCGTTTTTTTGGTTTTATAGTAAATCGTCAGTTGTATCTTCTGATTTTTGTCTGTAGGGATAACGTTTCTATTAAAAATATCTTTCAGGACCCTTTCCTCCGTTTTATGAGCTGTGGAAAAGAAGTTCCTGTAAAATAGTCTAATAGGGGGTACAGGTGTTGTGTTAGTTGACTCTTCAGAGGTCCAATGGTTTCAACGAAACCATTGGAGAAGCCGTTGTTGACTAGGACCTGCCTTACCCTACAGAGTTCTTCATCGACTTGCTTCCATCCTGAGCTGTGGCTGAGAGCACGGTCGACATAAGCGTTAACAACACTCCTCTTGTACCTGTCTGTTCAGTCACTGTTGGCATTTAGGCACATTCCTATGTTTGTTTCCTTAGTGTAGACTGCAGTGTGGAAACCTCCGCTCCTTTCCGTGACTGTTACATCTAGAAAGGGCAGCTTCCCATCCTTCTCCCTCTCGTAAGTGAAACGTAAGTGAAAATTTGCGTTAGTGAATATATATATATATATGTATATATATATATATATATATATATATATATATATATATATATATATATATATATATATATATATATATATATGTTGTAACTAGTAGCCAGAACGTTGTACTCAGCCTACTATATATATATATATATATATATATATATATATATATATATATATATATATATATATATATATATATATATATATATATATATATATATATTATATATATATAATTTTCATGTTCGAAACGCATCTTTTCTAAATGATTCACAAGTTGGGAGTCGAAGTGCAGACAACAGAACTTGAGGATAGTGTTTGGTCGGCGGTATAGTCTGGACACGCAGAGTCTGAGGCTACGTCGAGTACTTTGTTAGGAAGAGGATGGATTGGGCTCGACCCAATCTTGAATAGGGGTTGAATAGGGTCAATCTAACCCCCCATAGGCTGAGGATGGTGGTTAGTAATGCTTAAACGAAAGTATTTAGCGGACAGTGGTTCCCTGTACAGATTGAAGGTAATCCCCCATTATGGCCGACTGTAACCCCAGGCTGTGGAGGAACCCCAAGTCAAGGATCACCCCAGGTTGTGACCCCTAGGTCGAGTGTGGTGACCCCCAGGTCGAGTGTAACTTCAGGTCGAGTGTGGTGACCCCCCAGGTCGAGTGTGGTGACCCCCAGGTCGAGTGTGACTTCAGGTCGAGTGTGGTGACCCCCAGGTCGAGTGTAACTTCAGGTCGAGTGTGGTGACCCCCAGGTCGAGTGGGGTGACCCCCAGGTCGAGTGTGGTGACCACCAGGTCGAGTGTGGTGACCCCCAGGTCGAGTGTGGTGACCCCCCCAGGTCAAGTGGGGTGACCCCCCCAGGTCGAGTGTGGTGACCCCCAGGTCGAGTGTAACTTCAAGTCGAGTGGGGTGACCCCCAGGTCGAGTGGGGTGACCCCCAGGTCGAGTGTGGTGACCCCCAGGTCGACTCTGACCCCCATGAATCTTGATGACAAGGCATTTGTATCCTCTCCTCCACTTTAGAATATTTGCCTCTCCAATTATATATATTAATATTTCGAGTGGTAATATCATTCATTTCCTGCATATTACTCAGGAAATTATTCAGCGGGCGGTCTTAACTCCTGTGATATTAACAGGAGCCTTCATATGTCTAATCAAATAAGTTTAAACAATTGCATTGTTTAATGTGATATAAACGATAATGTAATATAATGAAAATTATATTTTCTATTAGATAAATAAAGTCTCTCTCTCTCTCTCTCTCTCTCTCTCTCTCTCTCTCTCTCTCTCTCTCTCTCTCTCTCTCTCTCTACTAACATTATTTGTTGATATAATGATATAATGAATTTTGTTCAAACTGAATCGCATCTATTATCTACATATTAAGTGGATCAGTTATATTAAGTCCTTTAGCGCATATAATCAGTTACCTTAATTCCTTTATCCTAAGTAGGTTTGAAACAGTAAATTGAATCATAATTTATAAAATAAAATTATTAAATTAAAAAAAAAAAATCACGTTTACGCATAATGCCTGACACCTGCTGGCTGGAATAACTAATAACACATGTGTTATTACACATGTACTATTAAATAGAACATGTGCTATTACACATGTGTGTAATTCAACAATTGAATTACACACAACAATTATTAAATACGGTGTATCCATTTTCGAACGCTTATTAATTTGGATTTTAAACGCTATTCCTGAACGCTTACTTTAATATCATCACTTATTAATGACATTTTGGAAAGTTAAAAACTCCTTTATTTATATATATCCACAACCAATGAAAACTGTAAGTTATAAAGAGCAGCAAATTCTAATTCTAATTCGTGTTCAAATCTTTATAATAACTTGTATAATATCGTTAATATATTGACCCACAAATTTTGTTAATTATTTACGTTAGAGTTATATTAATAATTCGTAATAATTTCACAGAGTTGAATTGTTATCAAAGAATGGTATTGTGTTCGTTAATAATTTTTAGCTGTAAGAGGTAAGTTTTAAGTCAGTAGCTGCTGGTGTAATCTTTACTACATCAGTCAACGCACTCAGCAGTTAGCGTCCTCAACAGCCA
This sequence comes from Procambarus clarkii, assembly GCF_040958095.1. Taxonomy (NCBI): domain Eukaryota; kingdom Metazoa; phylum Arthropoda; class Malacostraca; order Decapoda; family Cambaridae; genus Procambarus; species Procambarus clarkii. Next base: position 27,521,760 of record NC_091192.1, read on the forward strand.
ACTCCCTCAGCAGTCAAGTCCATCAGCAGTCAACACCCTCAGCGGTGAAAGCCCTCATTAGTGAACGTCGTCAGCAGTCAACGCCCTCAGTAGTCAACACTGTCAGCAGTCTAACACTCTCAGCAGTCTAACACACTCAGCAGTCTAACACTCTCAACAGTCTAACACACTCAGCAGTCTAACACACTCAGCAGTCTAACACTCTCAACAGTCTAACACACTCAGCAGTCTAACACACCCAGCAGTCTAACACTCTCAACAGTCTAACACACTCAGCAGTCTAACACACCCAGCAGTCTAACACACCCAGCAGTCTAACACACCCAGCAGTCTAACACACTCAGCAGTCTAACACACTCAGCAGTCTAACACACTCAGCAGTCTAACACTCTCAACAGTCTAACACACTCAGCAGTCTAACACACTCAGCAGTCTAACACTCTCAACAGTCTAACACACTCAGCAGTCTAACACACTCAGCAGTCTAACACTCTCAACAGTCTAACACACTCAGCAGTCTAACACACCCAGCAGTCTAACACACCCAGCAGTCTAACACACCCGCAGTCTAACACACCCAGCAGTCTAACACACCCAGCAGGCTAACACACCCAGCAGTCTAACACACCCAGCAGGCTAACACACCCAGCAGTCTAACACACTCAGCAATCTAACACACCCAGCAGTCTAACACACTCAGCAGTCTAACACACTCAGCAGTCTAACACACCCAGCAGTCTAACACACCCAGCAGTCTAACACACTCAGCAGTCTAACACACTCAGCAGTCTAACACACTCAGCAGTCTAACACACTCAGCAGTCTAACACACACTCAGCAGTCTAACACACCCAGCAGTCTAACACACCCAGCAGTCTAACACACTCAGCAGTGTAACACACTCAGCAGTCTAACACACCCAGCAGTCTAACACACTCAGCAGTCTAACACACCCTGCAGTCTAACACACCCAGCAGTCTAACACACCCAGCAGTCTAACACACCCAGCAGTTTAACACACCCAGCAGTCTAACACACTCAGCAGTCTAACACACTCAGCAGTGTAACACACTCAGCAGTCTAACACACTCAGCAGTGTAACACACTCAGCAGTCTAACACACCCAGCAGTCTAACACACTCAGTAGTCTAACACACTCAGCAGTGTAACACACTCAGCAGTCTAACACACTCAGCAGTCTAACACACCCAGCAGTCTAACACACCCAGCAGTCTAACACACTCAGCAGTCTAACACACCCTGCAGTCTAACACACCCAGCAGTCTAACACACCCTGCAGTCTAACACACCCAGCAGTCTAACACACTCAGCAGTTAACACTGGGACCCCAACGCCCTCTTCACCAGTGCCCGAGGCGTCCCTATAAGCCCTCACAGCAGCTGTTCTTCGACCAAGCGTTGACACTCGCCCTTGAGAACCACTGACTCGTGCTCAAGCACCAGCCTCTTGAAGCGGGTAATCCTCCTGGTAATTTAGCGACCAGAAATACCGTTCCTTTGATGAGATTTGTGACGTGTTTGATGTCGTCTAAGGCGATTAGGCTCGCTCTGGGTCACCTCCCCTTCTCCTCGCTACCACAGCCAGGGACATTTATAATGTTCTCTATATATTCCCCTTGACCAATAGAACTTCTGGGGGGGGAGGGGGGGTTCAAACACATATGTTGTTATGTATTTGTTTTTTCCTCTATTGCTTCCTCAACCTAAGGATATATGTTAGGCACAGTTTATACCTTTTGTTGCCTCTCAAGTTATCTATTTATATCGATGATATTTCCTTTATGCCTCTCACCCATTTTGGAGGGCCTTCACCTTGAACTCTAATTCCTTAAATATCCGCATTTAATGATCAATTTTGATACACTCTCGTTACACACAGAGATCACACTAACGTGATACATCAAATGAACAAATCCACAAGGGCCGTGACGAGGATTCGAACCTGCGTCCGGGAACATCCCAGACACTGCTTTAATCGACTGAGCTACGACAGGGTTAAAAAGAGTTGAAACCGAAGTTCTACTGAACTTACTGGATCTCTCTCGTTCCTATAATCCCTTTACAATCCGGTATAATGCCTCAACTTACCCGGTAGTCCCATATAACAAATTACTTCCTCACTATTAACGTTATAAATCAGCTTTCAGAAAACATTGCTGTAAGTCTTTAAAACAAAAAAAGTATCCACAATGTCGGACTCAAACTTTCTGTGAAAGCGACGAGAGAGAGAGAGTTGGAAGCCTTTATGTTCATTAACTACTGATGAAAGTTGTCCTTAAACACGCTTTGATCCATAAGCAGCGACACACACACACACACACACACACACACACACACACACACACACACACACACACACACACACACACACACACACACACAAGTGTTTAATCTAAGTAATGTGTTTGCGTCGTAGTTAATATTTAGTCGTAGTTTGCAGGGGGGGGGGGGGGAGGGGGGGAATGGTTGGACAAGGGATATCAGGGTAAAACGCCAAGCCATTACGACTACCAAGCTAGCATTTGGAAGGTGTCAGGATAAGGATTTGGGATGGGACGGGGACGGGGGGGAAGGAATGGTGCCCAAACCACTTATCCACTGGTCGGGAATTGAATGCCGACCTGCATGAAAGCGAGACCGTCGCTCTATATATACCGGTCCAGCCCAAGTGGTTCTCCGGGCTCACCATAGCCAGTGCTACTTGGGACATTTTGTTCCAAGTAGCCAATCTTTAACAACAAACAACCCAAGTGGTTGGACGTTATGAACTTTCTGAACATTAACGAAACATTTGAAAGCATAAACAACTCCTAAGGTTGTGAGAGAGAGCACTGGCCTAAAACTTTTTGTAAAGCAATTATAAGGTCTCGCGATAGTTATGTCTGCTGGTCATTAGGTAATGAGCGTCAACACTGGGCTGCGGAGTCAAAGGCCAAAGGTCAAATCTTTTTCTCTGTCATTTAATTTCCTTAAGCGCTTGAAATAGCAATTACACTTGACAAACGAGGAGATAATAAACGCAAATATAGGTTAAGTCGAATTAATTAGCAGTTCCGGAAATAAATAAGATAATTAGATAGATAGATACATAGAGAGAGTGAGAGAGAGAGAGAGAGAGAGAGAGAGAGAGAGAGAGAGAGAGAGAGAGAGAGAGAGAGAGAGAGAGAGAGAGAGAGAGAGAGAGAGAGAGAGAGTGAGAGAGAGAGTGAGAGAGAGAGAGAGAGAGAGAGAGAGAGAGAGAGAGAGAGAGAGAGAGAGAGAGAGAGAGAGAGAGAGAGAGAGAGAGAGAGAGAGAGAGTGTTAAAGAGGTTCATTAGCATAAATAAATATATTACTTAGAATAAACCAATAATGAAAATAACAGTACAAAAATGCTATTATTTAAATAATATTTCGTTGTGTATATGCAGGCGGGAGTAACAAGTGAGGTTGGTTGTCTAGAGAGGGGGAGTGTCTGGGAACACCCAGCGCATACATTCGAATCCGCATAACAGCTCCTACGGATTTTTTCCCTAATAATAATAATAATAATGGAGCAACTTACTACAATACAATAATGAACAAATCCACATGGCCCGTGACGAGGATTCGAACCTGTGTCCGAGCCGGTCGGCCGAGCGGACAGCACGCTGGACTTGTGATCCTGTGGTCCCGGGTTCGATCCCGGGCGCCGGCGAGAAACAATGGGCAGAGTTTCTTTCACCCTATGCTCCTGTTACCTAGCAGTGAAATAGGTACCTGGGTGTTAGTCAGCTGTCACGGGCTGCTTCCTAGGGGTGGAGGCCTGGTCGGGGACCGGGCCGCGGGGACACTAAAAGCCCCGAAATCATCTCAAGATAACCTCAAGAAGAAGATCCCAGACGCTGCCTTAATCGACTGAGCTACGACATGGTCAAAAGGAGTTGAAACCGAAGTTCTACTGAACTTACTGGATCCTGCAGCCTCTCCGAGACACAAACCATTTTGTTCATTTGATGCATCACGCAATTGTGATTTCTGTGTACAATACTATAATGTTTGTATGAAGGTGAAGGACCCTCCCCCCCCTCCCTTCCTAATGCCTGTATGTGTAATATAAAGCAATGTTCTGGAACAAACCCCACCTCAACTATAAGTTAGTGTTAATCCTCGTTCTCAGAACAATCTTTAACACCTCCCTGATAAGGATGTAAATGTCCCTTCCGAAAATTTGGTTTAAATCATTCACTTTCACACGTATTGGGTCGTTTCTTAACCTTCAATAATAATAATAATTTATATACAAATAAGTATTATTATTCACTAATTACCCATCATATAAGCCATATATCAATGGCACTGCGTTAATAGATGTACTAATAACTGCTTAACTGTTGTTTATATTCCAAAATGATTTGTGTTTATACTAATTATACCGGACATCAGAATGTCGTTAGTGGAGTTTCAGAGTTCCCCCAGTGACGTCTTGCCTTCAGCCTCAGGTAATTCACCAGGATAACAAATGGTTGGTGTATTAATTGCTGTCGTTTGCAAGGTGTGTGTGTGTGTGTGTGTATGCCTGTGTGAATGTGTGTGTGTATGCCTGTATGAATGTGTGTGTGTATGCCTGTGTGAATGTGTGTGTGTGTGTATGCCTGTGTGAATGTGTGTGTGTGTATGCCTGTATGAATGTGTGTGTGTGTATGCCTGTATGAATGTGCGTGTGTGTATGCCTGTGTGAATGTGTGTGTGTGTATGCCTGTGTGAATGTGTGTGTGTATGCCTGAATGTGTGTGTGTATGCCTGAATGTGTGTGTGTATGCCTGAATGTGTGTGTGAATTGCATTTCGCATGTCTGTGTATCTGTGTGTGTGTAAAATACAGTGAGTGTGCATGATTGTGTAGGCGTAATGTTGGTCAGGATATCTGACTAGCGCAAGATAAATCCTGACCGGTCACCGTCATATAATCATCAGATACGGTAACAGTAAGAGACTATACCTAGCCGAAGCACTTCACATAAAGCACTCCCATCCGTTTATCAACACCAGACATACCACCAGTTAACAATAAGTTATTGTTATTGCCAGTTACTGTTACTGTTACTGCCTGAGCTGATCAATGTAGAGCCAGATTATCCTGATTCCCTACGACAGGGAACGTCCCTCTACTGAACCATCTACTGTCTTGTCTACTGAACCATCTACTGCCTCGTCTACTGAACCCTCTACTGTTTCATCTACTGACCCATCTACTGCCTCGTCTACTGAACCATCTACTGACTAATCTACTGAACCATCTACTGTCTCATCTACTGAACCATCTACTGATTAGGAATACGTCGATGGAAGTTGAAATGGGGAACAGCTTGGGCTTCCCTTATCAGGAGGGAGCCAGATCTTACCTGATACTTGCTCCTTTATGTTTTGTTACGTTATCTAATGTTGTATCGTATACAATTGTACCGTCTACTGTTGTGCCGTTTATTGTATCATCCACTGTTGTATCCTCTCCTATTGCGTAATCAACTGGTCGATTATCTACTGTGACACGTGTTGTTCTTGCAAAATCTACGCCACGTGATGAATCATCTATTGCAGCACTATCTACATGACGATAGTTATCAATAACGACACATAAAACAGTAGTGATAGTAACAGTAGCGACGCTTAACAGTAGCGACGCTTAATAAGACTACTGATACCTAATAACAACAACGGCACTTAATAACAATAATAGCAACACTTAATGACCGTAGAAAACACTTATTTAACCAAACAAAAAAAGCGAATTGGGATCAGTAACTCGCGCTGTTGGTTAAAACAATTCCCATTAAAACCTGAAGAAGATACAGCACCTTAGGTTAAGAGTGGCGTAAATCTTCAGTAAAGAGCCTTACTTTTAAACCGTGTCTCCGGGCATTATATACCGTTCCAATGTCTCGCACTATCTGTATGCAAATCTGTTTGCTTTGTAAATACTGTGAATCAGTAGGTGGTGGCACTTTCCACTTGCATATACCCCCAATCCACCACCACACCTCTCTCAAAAAGCTTGGGGCATCGTGGATATGCTGGGTAAGGTTTATTCAGCTTACATGCCTAAAAATGTCGATCCTAGGTAACGTTTAGCAAAAGTGTAAGGGGGAATTAATGGGGTTTAGTGCTATCAAAAATGTTGAAATTTATGCACGGATATTCCCACGAGGAAAGTAAAGTGTGTGTTTGACCATATACACGCACACGCGCGCATACACACACGCACATATACACACACGCACATACACACACACACACATACACACACACACACACACACACACACACACACACACACACACACACACACACACACACACACACACACACATGGCAGCTGCGAGGCTGGAGCAATGAGCTCAGCTTCCACCAAGCACAATTACGGGAGTACACACACACACACACATATATCTGCACTACTATATGAGACAATTTGTCTATCCATTTGTTCAAAGTTGAAAGCCAGATGCTCGGGGCTAACCTCACCCAACCTTGCAGGGGGTGGGGGGGAAATGATCTGGGGTATAGGACTAACATAGGCTGGTTGAGGAAGGCCTAAGTTAAAAGCTTTAAGAAATATACACATTTATTGAGACCTTTCAGCGACTTTTCAGGGAGTCAAGTGTGAAATACTTGACGTGATTCCCCTAGAGATTTTAGTGACTCTAATAATATATATTCTGAGAGGCCCATTCACTTGTTTCAGTGCTTCTTTATAATAAATTTTCTGAGAGAAGAGGGAGAGGGAGGAAGAGGGGAGGAAGGGGGGAGAGGTAGGAGGTGAAGGGATGGAAGAGGGGGAGGGAGGACGAAGGGAAGGGGGTTCTCACCCAACTTTCACACCTAGTGCCACACTTTAAGAAATATCATCATCTAAACGCAATTTTCATAAATTCAAAAGTGAAATATTGGTTAAGTTGCCCCTAGAATTATTCACGAGTTTCACTGATTCGTGATATTACTTTTCTGAGAGAGAGAGAGAGAGAGAGAGAGAGAGAGAGAGAGAGAGAGAGAGAGAGAGAGAGAGAGAGAGAGAGAGAGAGAGGGAGAAAGAGAGAGGGAGAGGGAGAAGTGGTGTGAGAGGAGAGAGCAGAATGTTGGTATATATATATATATATATATATATATATATATATATATATATATATATATATATATATATATATATATATATATATATATAACCAAACGGATGTACTAATAACAAAAACAGGAACCTCTTTAAGCACCTTCGTATATTCAAAGTCCACCAACATAGGATTATGCCTGAACGGTAGAAGTGAGTGCCTCCAAAGATACAAAGCCAGTGTTCTCAATGCTTATATTCGTCGAGCGCTTACACACTCTACCGAATGGAGCAACGTGAGTAGAGAGTTTGAAAGAATAACTCAGGTATTGGTGAACAACGGATATAGCAACACAGAAATAAACGCTGCTATAAGAAGACACTTGACGGAGCAATTGGGCTTCGTCAAGGGACATATAATCTCTTCTCACAACCAGACCATCAACAGAGAAGTCTTAACAAACAACACAGAAATCATCGATAGATACAGCGATAGCAGGCGGCTTGACATCTGCGAGGCACTACACATCAAAAAGTCAACACCAGCAATCAATAGCGAATTAAAGCATAACTATATTCTACCCACTTTAAGACTCCATACCAATATAGAAGCATCAAGAGGAAACATGGGCCAATAGGCCCTTTGCAGTCACTTCCATTCTTCCCTCTCATTTATCCAAATAATACCCATTATTCCGTGTTCTGTCTTGTGTTGGTCAAAAGTTTGTTCACCTCATCCAAAACTGTTGCAACATATCACCTCACCCAAATGCGAGTATATAAGACAAGATGTTTAGTTTAGGCATAAGTAAAACTCTGTTTAGTGTTTTCAGGTTACAGTTCTGTGTGTGTAAACTAAAATCTTTGAAAATGTAATAAGTTATTACGAAACGCGTTCAAGCGTCGCGTCAGACTAGAAATAAAAATGAATTTTGGAGAATTGATCTTTGAATTACCATCAACAGTGAAAAGAAACGTAAGAAAGATAGAGAAAATTCGTGTTAGAATTATTAATCTTACTTTTTCGGTCATATTTAACAACATTATATATATATATATATATATATATATATATATATATATATATATATATATATATATATATATATATATATATATATATATATATTGTATGCATTCATTTACTAAAGAATTTATTTTACATTCATTTCTTTGCAAAATAATATTTTATTCAAGCCTATATCAGACTCAACAACAAATAAAAGATCTTTGAAGCTAACACATGAAGTTTTCGAAGGCAACACACACACACACACACACACACACACACACACACACACACACACACACACACACACACACACACACACACACACACACACACACACACACACACACACACACACACACACACACACACACACACACACACACACACACATACACACACACACACACACACGCATACACACACACACACACACACACACACTTGTTGGTTGTTAGAGTTTAACCCAACCAAATGTAATGTAATGAAGATAGGTGTAGGGAGCAGGAGGCCAGATACAAGGTATCATCTGGGAGAGGAAATTCTTCAGGAGTCAGAGAAGGAAAAAGACTTGGGGGTTGATATCACGCCAGACCTGTCTCCTGCAGCACATATCAAGCGGATAACATCAGCGGCATATGCCAGGCTGGCCAACATACGAACGGCATTCAGAAACTTGTGTAAAGAATCATTCAGAACTTTGTATACCACATATGTCAGGCCAATCCTGGAGTATGCAGCCCCAGCATGGAGTCCATATCTAGTCAAGGATAAGACTAAACTGGAAAAGGTTCAAAGGTTTGCCACCAGACTAGTACCCGAGCTGAGAGGTATGAGCTACGAGGAGAGACTACAGGAATTAAACCTCACTTCGCTGGAAGACAGAAGAGTTAGGGGGGACATGATCACCACATTCAAGATTCTGAAGGGGATTGATGGGGTAGATAAAGACAGTCTATTTAACACAAGGGGACACAGGTGGAAACTGAGTGCCCAAATGAGCCACAGAGATATTAGAAAGAACTTTTTTAGTGTCAGAGTGGTTGACAAATGGAATGCATTAGGGGGTGATGTGGTGGAGGCTGACTCCATACACAGTTTCAAGTGTAGATATGACAGAGCCCGATAGGCTCAGGAACCTGTACACCAGTTGATTGACGGTTGAGAGGCGGGACCAAAGAGCCAGAGCTCAACCCCCGCAAACAAAACTAGGTGAGTACAACTAGGTGAGTACACACACACAAAACACACACACACACACACACACACACACACACACACACACACACACACACACACACACACACACACACACACACACACACACACAGCTGACAGGAATGAAACAAATATACTTCACAGATCCATGGGAGACAAAAGAAGAGTGACTCTCAGTGGTAGTGGAGTGTAAACCTGTTGATAAGAGCGCGGGGGGGGGTGTGTGAGCGCCCTGGAAGAGCAACAAGCAAATCAGACGGGAGCTGTTGTGCAAGTTTAAAAAGAGTGAGTGATTTCTGCGGCGTGGAACTGGACAAGGAAGGCGTGAAAAGCGAGGAAGGTAAGAGATGTGTAGCAGCATACTGCCTGTCACAGACAAAGGTGACAAGGGCGAAGGCTCAAGGATATATATGTATATATATATATTATATATATATATATATAATATATATATATATATGGGTGCGTGTATATACTACTTGGTATTTGTGCCAGCAGAATCACACTTTTAGCTCTTGGTCTCCGGCTTTCCAACCGTCGGTTGTCTAATGTACTGACTCCCGACCTATTTAAGTCGAGAGTCAGTGCATAATGTGAGACATCATCATAG
>NC_091192.1:27534178-27561678 GCF_040958095.1 Procambarus clarkii
CGTAAATGCAGGGCAGCTGAGACGACCATTTAATAATATAATGTAATTCACGGAAGGTATTACACCACGCGGGTAATCACAATTAGTGAGGCTCCATGGGTATTATGTCAAAAAAGCCTCGTGGCATTATCTCGGAAACTGTCCTCAGTCGATGTTCATTCCATCCACCGGACGACGCTAAAGACACATTCATCAAATTATATTAACATTCTGTTCACTGAAATCTAGTCTTTTCTCCTATAAGGGAAAAAATTGTTGTTAAATAGGTAACTTTTTGTTATAAATTAAAATGATTATATATTAGCATATTAGGCCTAGGTTAGGTCATTGTTTAGGTTCTTTTGGAACTGTTTTTTTTTTGCAATCATTTGCAACTTTTTATTGGCAATTGTAGTACGTGGGTGAAGCATTTACAGCGTTGTGGTTCGAACAGAGGTCGTCAGCAAAGCGCTGTTCGAGAAATGTTCGAACGTCATCAGTTGTGAGTCGTGTGTAAATTGGGATTTTTCATTCATAAACGCATTTTTCACACACTTAACCACACACAAACACATTTTTTAGTGGCTGCATGGAATGAATATTTTGTTTTTGTTGATAAGAATGGGCTGCAAAAACCTCACGGCATTATCTCAAAAGCCTCATGGCAAAGGAAACTTGAACACAAAGAGAAAAAAAGATACCCTCCAGGCGAGCGGGAAGTTGGTGCACAGGAAGAATAGCTTCAGGAGAGGAGTCGCTGTAGTTGTGGAGACAGGAGCCGGAGCTTGACCCAGCCTCTTGTCTTAACAGGCTGGGCGAAGAAAGCTCAGTCTTGAAGGAGAGCTGTGGTACGGAGTTCCTTCTTCGTCCTGTTCAGTCTGATTTCTTCATTTGTTTGGTGTCTCATTCTTGATGTTTTTGGTTCTTTTGGAGTCTTCGGTGGGGGTAAGAGACACGGGCCCAGGAGCTTTAGTTCAACTTCTTGTGTTTTCTTTCTTTTTTTGTGTCATCGGTATTCAGATTTCCCTCTTATTTTTCTGTATCTTCTACTTCTTGGTTGACCGACTACCTGTTCTCACACTGTGGTCATCGATGTCAGGAGAGTGTAATATGCTCGGTAGGGAGAGTGCAGGCGGTGGTGCGGGTGGCGTAACTAGCGATGAAGTCGGTCACAACTGGGGGTGGAATGGAGACAGTTACATTTTGCCCTGTAACAATAGTTCTTGTTCCCGTTGTGGTAACAAGGCAGCTTAGAGAACTATAATAATCCGTAGGGAAGAGCTATTTGGTGCCTCGCCAAATATCTCTTCTCGCTGCATATGAATCCTGAATAGGTAAGGGTTCCTGTCTATTAAGCCTAACGTTATATAGGTGGTATATAGTTGGTGGGATATAGTTGTGGCGGATGACAACCATGGATGGTTCCCTGTTATAAAGATCTGGTGTTGCAGCAGAGGCTGTTGTGGTGGTGGTGATCGGGGCTGAGTTGAGTGAGTTCAGGTGTTGCCTGATCAGATATGACAGGAGCAATTGCTGGAGCAGCAGGCTCAGTAGGCGGTGTTTCAGGATCAAGAGGATTTGCAGCGTTAGTTGCAGGAGATATTGTCACTGTTGCAGGATCATTAGGCGCTGGGGACGATGTTGCAGTTGCAGTAAGCGAGTCAGCTGGTACAGTGATGGTTGGCGATCCATTTGATACAAGTAGACTATTGATTGTCTCTGCGAAGATGCTGTGGCCTGATCCAGCAATCCTGACTGCAAGGTGAAGTAGTACAGGAATTGTACTTTTTCTCTATGGCTGGTTGAGGCTGTGGTTGAGTTGATGGTGGAGGCGGACACAGGATGTGGCTTTCCTAAGGGTTAGACTGTTGTGTAGCGGCTCAACTGATTGGTAAGACTGGAAACGCTTCTGATTGGAGGTTGAACGACGCTGCCGGTCGAGTGGTGGTCGAAGATTGTCAGACATTTTATCTTGTACCTGACTGCTTGGGCATTCAGGCCAAATGGTAATGTGTGAACCATGACAGTGGATGAAGTGTTTATGGGGCGCACTGCAGGTCTGGTAGTTATGGTGAAGGGAGCAGGTGCTGCACTTTTCCCCTAGCAAGGTGCACTTCCGAAAGTAGTGGTCATGTCTGCAGCACTTTTATTGATCAAGTTGGAAAACCTCTCCTGTACTTGGCGCGGTGTGTGGAAGTACCACGGCACCTGAATCCGTTGTCTGCAGTGAGAGTGGTTTCCTCAGCAGCGTTGAAGGTTACGTCAGTGTCGGTAACTGGTTGGTTGCATCCACAATGATTTTCTCGCAGAAAACTACAGTTGGTGCGGGGTTCTGGGCGTTGACGCTACCCATGATGTGAACAGCAGGTCGGTCGGAAATCCAGGTGCTCATGAGCCTAATAGAAAACGGTTCTCTGTGCCAGGTATCATCGTGGTGGATGCAATACTAAGTTGACTTAACTTACGGCGGTCAGGATTGAGCAGCCTCTGAAGAGCTTCCTCACAAGAGAATAGGAGCTGGCCTCCATTGCCGTCAATCTTGGCAGCATCACCGATGTTGCAAGAACGCCCAGCATTTCCGTCCTGGTGAAGGGACGGGTTCCTCGGAACGACATCCAGATCTTGCGTCTCGTGGCACCCGTTGACGTGTAATATAGGCGCAGGCTAAGGCCACAACAACTTAGCTGCTCCTCCTCAATAGGCCGCAGTAGCGATGGTTTAGAAGATTATCTGTTCGTTGAGAATGTTGTTGTTGTTAAAGATTCGCTACCTGGAACAAAGTTCCATGTAGCACGGGCTATGGTGAGCCCGTAAGAGCCCGTCGTTGAGAATGAAATACTAGCCTTCTTACCTTGTTATTCTGAGTACCCGAGAAGAACTTGCTTGAGGGAAAGAAGAACATATATATTAGCGTATGAAAATTTAATAAAATTATAAATGCTGATCTTCATGCGCCATCTATTGTTTGGAGGGTGTTCGCAACCTCGTACAAACGTGAACATCTTTCTCAATCCTAGCACCTTTGTTTACACTTACTAAATAGATTATGAAGTCCGGAGTAAAATGTGGCTATTTTATCAATAATAAGCTTAGGTTGTGAAGTTTCCAAGCTAGTAAACTGTTCAATATATATGCAAACCATAATGATGGAAAAATGTACAGGTTTCGTAGCTGGTCGGATAAAAGCTTAATTTTTTTTTTATCTTTATTTAAGAAAATACAATATAAATTACATATATATAAGTTTTACAAGGCAATTATACATTACAATTCTTAGTGAACAAGTGTTTCAGTAGTACAGAACAAGATCTTTAAAAAAAAAAAACTGAATGTTATACTTATTTACCTATAAACGATTTACAAAAATTGGAGAATAAATTTACATTAAAATACAGGGGAAATTATTACATTTATATATATTTTATATAATTCTCAGTAAACAAATTTTCCATATCATCACCGAGCATGAGCCGTAAACCCCAAATGTTATACCTGATTCTGCCTCGCAAGAACTTCAATATTTTGTCTACTGAGTAACCTTCCTGCCTGCCTATCCACACACAAAAAATGTAATCAGAAAGTAACATAATTATTGTATTCCTAATTTTCTTGCATTTTATGTCAATATGAAACATTAAAAACCTCATTAACTCCACTCTAATACTTGGTCCACATAAAGCTTTAAGAGTGTCTCTAATCCAGTTTACAAGAACAACTTTCTGCTTACAGAAATAAAAGATATGCATATTATTTTCAATTTCAATACATTGGTCACACCTATTGTTGTCCTTAATGCCCAACATCAACAACCTATCATTAGTAGAGTAGGTCTCATGAATATAGCGATACAACAGCTCACGTTGTTTTGGGGCAATAAATTTAACATGAAGGTTTGCCCAAATTACTTGCCAGCTAAAGAGTGGATATGTCTCCTCTACTCTAGGAACTATATTTGGCAGTATAACATCATACACTTGTTTACTGTTCATCATTTAAAAGCTTAATGACTTCTTCCCTTATTGTGTAGTAATTCCTCGTTTTGACGATGAAGTGCTTAATACCCCGTCACAGGGTGAACCGGGTACCAGAGAGGTACTGTACAGTACCAGTCACGTTGACCAGACCACACACTAGAAAGTGAAAGGACGACGACGTTTCGGTCCGTCCTGGACCATTCTCAAGTCGATGAGAATGTATATGAGTGGGATTGGGTGGTTATAAATAGGAGCTGCCTCGTATGGGCCAATAGGCCTTCTGCAGTTACCTTTGTTCTTATGTTCTTATGAGTACCAGTCACCAACGAAGGGTACCGGGTACCATGGAAGATTAAGGGATACACCGATGACATATCACCAAGAAGTGTAATGTCTGAAGTGAAACGATAATGATTTCAGGTCGTTCATTTGGACCATCGGAGCCTTGAACAACAGACCACACAAACAGCAGCTCACAATTGTTTATTAAAAACAAAAACAACACAAAAAATAAATCCAATATTCAGTTGCCGCGAAAATATGTCAAAATAAACGAATGTTTCATCAAACTGTCACAGAGGTGTGAATATCATACCACCATTAAAATATAATTGAGGGCACAAATGCCCCATATTATATTCCATTGAAATACATAAAAAAAAACATGAAATATTTATCACGTGTCTAAGGGAGTCAAGTTTCAACAAGTTGGTGCTGCTTTTTTTTGTTTGCCTCTTCAGCGATGATTCAAGACCCAATTCATTACCTTTCAAAGAACTTGCTTTCCATTAAAGTTTGTTTTTAAAAAGATCTTCATTATGCGGGATAAACTTGGCAAACTTGTGCTAGGGGGGAATATATTAGCATAGTTTTTACCAAGGTTTTACCAAGGTCAGAGAGTCAGCAAGATTCCAATAACCCTTCAGGTAAATCAAATATCTTTCACACAAAGGATATATATATATATATATATATATAAATATATATATATATATATATATATATATATATATATATATATATATATATATATATATATATATATATATATATATATAATGAAAATGTACCCACCTTCTTGGTGTATATACACTGAGAGTCTACCCCACTTTTGGGTGTATACACACCGACAAGTTGGAGTATTTATTGTACCTGGAGCACAAAACTCGAACTATATACACCGAGAGTGTACCCAACCACTCGGTGTATATATACACACACAAAGAATTTACATTTCTCCAAGAGCCTAAAATCAACCAACTGAAGGGATAATGCTCACAAAACGTCAATATTATTATTTTATTTTTATTTTTTTACAAATACGTCGCATTTTTATCCGATTGGTGTGAGTCCCAACGCAACGCTAACAGCACCATCAAAAGCACATTTACGCGTTATCTTCGCCATTAAATTTTAACATCAACAAAATATTACTAAACTACCGGCCAACGGCCCGTAAAAAAATACATATTTCTCAAAATTAAAAAGTAAACAACAGCGGGCATTATTTTTTTTTATTATAAAGAATGGATGGGTAGGAGAATGCTAGGCTGGTGAAGGGGAAATATTACACAGGTGAAGGGGAAATATTACACAGGTGAAGGGGATATATTACACAGGTGAAGGGGATATATTACACAGGTGAAGGGGAAATATTACACAGGTGAAGGGGAAATATTACACAGGTGAAGGGAAATATTACACAGGTGAAGGGGAAATATTACACAGGTGAAGGGGAAATATTACACAGATGAAGGGAAATATTACACAAATGAGGAGAAATTTTATACAAATTAAGGGAAATATTAGACAAATGAGGGGAAATTTTATACAAATTAAGGGAAATATTACACAAATTAAGGGAAATATTACACAGATGAAAGAGAAAAATCTCTAAGATGAACAGAGATGTAAAACAAAATGTTTAGGCTCAAAGCTGCCTGGACACATCCTTATTCCATACTCCGAATTTCTTCCCTACCCTCCCACTACCTTTCCTTCCCTACCAACCCACTACCTTTCCTTCCCTACCCTCCCACTACCTTTCCTTCCCTACCCTTCCCCACTACCTTTCCTTCCCTACCCTTCCCACTACCTTTCCTTCCCTACCCTTCCCACTACCTTTCCTCCCCGCCTGAGGCTGTGTTCATTCGTTAGCTGACACCAGTAATCAACACTCAGATGAATTCGACTTCGAGCATACAGGTGTTTGATGGTCCACCATTGATCCAGAGGGAAGATGCAAGACCTGGCGGACAGCTAGAAGCCAGTCAGGCAACAATCGTCTCACCCTATCCTTCGCCGCTCCCTACGATTAAGGGAGTTAAGTGAATCGGAGAGTGAGGTGTACCCACACTTATAAATGTCTAGATTTCTCCCTGTAAACTCAGTACACCTGTGTATGCTTAACAGAGTATACTTCTGAAGATGTCACATTGCTGACGAAATGTCGAACAATAACAATGGAAATTAATATATCCAAAACGAACATTAATAATAGTCACAATGCTATTGTGTTTAATGACATGTATATTAGAGAAAACCTGCTCTCACTATCTTTCATTATTTTCTTCAATAACGAATTGTAAAAGCATTTTCAATAGGAACATAATTGAATCTGCTTTAATACAGATAACAAAATCATGTAATTTGAATATTAGTAGTGGTTTGTATAATTTAAATCCATTTTGATTGATCAGTTAAAGGGCGATTTAAATAGGATGATTGATACACATTTGTCTCACTAGTACCTCGTTAATATCCACTATCTTATGCTATTATTATTATCCATGTATTGGCCTATTGACCCATTGGATGCAGCTCCATGTATATCCACACAATCCCATTCATATATTTGTCATTGTACCTCACAACACCTCTCTCCTGCCTATATATGTCCAAATCTATGAACTTGTAAATCCATCCTTCTGGAGATTTATTATTAAATGCGAAAGTACTTAAGGAAATTCCTGTTGCATTTCTTCTTTCGTGGTCTGACACTGTTACATTTTTCATCACGTGTTAATTTTCGTGATTTACACACATATTTTATATATGTATATATATATATATTTAACTGAAAACTCACACCCCAGAAGTGACTCGAACTCTTACTGCCAGGAGCAACGCAACTGGTGTGCACAGGACGCCTCAATCCACTCGACCATCACGACCGGACAAAATGAGGTGATAGCCGAAGCTATTTGAACCACCCCACCGCCGGCACTCGGATGGTAATCTTGGGCATAGCATTTTATCATATCACCTCATTCTTTGGGGCACACGTGAGGAACACAAATGCGAACAAGCCTGAATGGTCCCCAGGACTATATGCAACTGAATATATATATATAGCGTCCATGTGCTATATCCTCTAAATTTCAGTGTATCGTCTGGTCGTATCCTATAGCACAAGACAACAAAAAACACCCATTTCTCATAAACACTTTTTCTTGGGGAAAATTGGCAGTGGAAGCGAAGAATGACCCCCACGTTGCCTATTTTCACCACCCATTTTTAAGTCGTTGGATTCACCCCCTCTACTTAGCCACCTGTTTCTGTTCCTCATAGTTGGACAAGGTAGTTTTCCTTGTTTCTCTGACTGTGTTTGTCAGAGAAGCGATCAGTGTGTGGGTCTTCCACTGGGGACTTATTACGCTTCTTTTATCTCATCCCACAACTGGTATCTCATCCCACAGCTGGTATCTCATCCCACAGCTGGTATCTCATCCTACAGCTGGTATCTCATCCCACAGCTGGTATCTCATCCCACAGCTCGTATCTCATCCCACAGCTGGTATCTCATCCCACAGCTGGTATCTCATCCCACAGCTGGTATCTCATCCTACAGCCGGTATCTCATCCTACAGCTGGTATCTCGTCCTACAGCTGGTATCTCATCCCACAGCTGGTATCTCATCCTACAGCTGGTATCTCATCCTACAGCTGGTATCTCGTCCTACAGCTGGTATCTCATCCCACAGCTGGTATCTCATCCCACAGCTGGTATCTCATCCCACAGCTGGTATCTCATCCTACAGCTGGTATCTCATCCTACAGCTGGTATCTCGTCCTACAGCTGGTATCTCATCCCACAGCTGGTATCTCATCCCACAGCTGGTATCTCATCCTACAGCTGGTATCTCATCCCACAGCTGGTATCTCATCCTACACAGTTGCCATCGCAGCCGTAGCAACACTTGCTCTAGTAACGTCAATAACAACGTTATGGCAACAGTAGTACCAACATTTGTTCCACTAGCATCAGTAACAACGTTTGTTCCACTAGCATCACTAGCAACGTTTGTTCCACCAGTATCACTAGCAACGTTTGTTACACCAGCACCACTTGCAACGTTTGTTCCACCAGCACCACTAACAACGTTTGTTCCACCAGCACCACTAGCAACGTTTGTTCCACCAGCACCACTAACAACGTTTGTTCCACTGTCATCAGTAGCAACGTTTGTTCCACCAGCACCACTTGCAACGTTTGTTCCACCAGCACCACTTGCAACGTTTGTTCCACTGGCATCAGTAGCAACGTTTGTTCCACCAGCACCACTAACAACGTTTGTTCCACCAGCACCACTAACAACGTTTGTTCCACCAGCACCATTAGCAACGTTTGTTCCA
Source organism: Procambarus clarkii (assembly GCF_040958095.1). NCBI lineage: Eukaryota > Metazoa > Arthropoda > Malacostraca > Decapoda > Cambaridae > Procambarus > Procambarus clarkii. The sequence goes on from NC_091192.1 coordinate 27,542,767, forward strand.
CCAGCACCACTAACAACGTTTGTTCCACTAGCACCGTTTGTTCCACCAGCACCATTAGCAACGTTTATTCCACCAGCACCATTAGCAACGTTTATTCCACCAGCACCATTAGCAACGTTTGTCCCACCAGCACCACTAGCACCGTTTGTTCCACTAGCATCACTAACAACGTTTGTCCCACCAGCACCACTAGCACCGTTTGTTCCACCAGCATCACTAACAACGTTTGTTCCACCAGCACCATTAGCAACGTTTGTTCCACTAGCACCACTAACAACGTTTGTTCCACTAGCACCGTTTGTTCCACCAGCACCATTAACAACGTTTATTCCACCAGCACCATTAGCAACGTTTATTCCACCAGCACCATTAGCAACGTTTGTCCCACCAGCACCACTAGCACCGTTTGTTCCACCAGCATCACTAACAACGTTTGTTCCACCAGCACCATTAGCAACGTTTGTTCCACCAGCACCACTAGCACCGTTTGTTCCACTAGCACCACTAACAACGTTTGTCCCACCAGTACCACTAGCAACGTTTGTTCCACTAGCACCATTAGCAACGTTTGTTCCACCAGCACCATTAGCAACGTTTGTTCCACCAGCACCACAAGCACCGTTTGTTCCACCAGCACCACTAACAACATTTGCTCCACCAGCAAACGTATTTTTCTAGTAACATCAGTTGATAAGAAAATCACAACAAATTAAAACTATTTCTCCACAGTACAACATAAGACATTCGGGAGATAAAGATGGAGAGAATGGGGGAGATAGAGGGAGTAGCGGAGGAGAGAAGAGGGAGATACGCGACCTGAGGAGTCAAGTAAAGGAGGGATAGGAACGGGGGGAAGAGAGAAGGGCGGGCAGGTGGTGGTGTGGCAGCAATCATCATCATAGCCTAAAGGAAGACAATCCTGGGAAAAAAATCTTGTTGGAATATCTTTTTTGGCGGTAGAAATTGTGAGGAGCAGATGTGTTAGGCTTAATTGTTGCTTTGGTCTGGATACATGTGGATGTTATGTGTTGGTCTGGATACATGTTGATGTTATGTGTTGGTCTGGATACATGTTGATGTTATGTGGTGGTCTGGATACATGTTTGATGTCATGTGATGGTCTGGATACATGTTGATGTTATGTGTTGGTCTGGATACATGTTTGATATTATGCGTTGGTCAGGATACATGTGGATGTTATGTGTTGGTCTGGATACATGTGGATGTTATGTGTTGGTCTGGATACATGTGGATGTTATGTGTTGGTCTGGATACATGTTTGATGTCATGTGATGGTCTGGATACATGTTGATGTTATGTGTTGGTCTGGATACATGTGGATGTTATGTGTTGGTCTGGATACTTGTTTGATGTTATGTGTTGGTCTGGATACATGTGGATGTTATGTGTTGGTCTGGATACATGTGGATGTTATGCTGGCCTGGACACATACCGCGCAAAATACACAGTCGATTCATACACAAAATACGCAGTTGAATAATTGACAGAATACACAGTGACATTATACACAAAATACGCACTTGTATATTATCAGATAATTTTCACTACAAAATATCCATAAAGCAACTAATACATAGTATTAAAACCATTTAAAACGAATAATAATTTAGTTCGAGTAACCGAATATTTATAATAACCCACATTACAAAAAAATAATAATCAAAAGTCTTAATACCGGTGAAGAATTATTATATTAATTGACCAGGTGGCCACGACGCATTGGACTTAATAAATAAAAAGGTGAAAACCTCCACCACAGCTTAAAGTGAGCTTTAAAGCAGGTTTATGCCAACGCAGCTTAATACAAGAGATAATCGAACAAAACTGTTTGACAGGGACAATCAAACACTAATAGATGGCTCAAAAACATCTAAGCCTGATGCCAAGGACATATAACAACAGTTTGATAGCTGAGACACTTAAAGAAAGCTATAAAACAGACACACCCAACCACCTTACCCTAACAAAGGTTACAGAGTCATACTGGCTTACTGCTTTCTCCTGCTAATTACCTTCTTTCAAGGCCATTCTCTTAGAGGAGGTGAATGACCGAATCACGGCAGTATCGCCCAACAGCTCTATCCCTGGTTAAGAGGTAGTAATCATGGCCCTCTTTACACTGCGTGAATTGCCGACAGCCTCGTTCTCCTAAGCGCCGGCTCTTAGGGCAAGTGCTCAAGGAGCATCTTAGACGTAAATTAAACCTAGAAGTGAGCATGGTTCTCACACAGTCAATATATATATACAGCGATATATACAGGCGATGAGTCACAATAACGTGGCTAAAGTATGTTGACCAGACTACACACTAGAAGGTGAAGGGACGACGACGTTTCGGTCCGTCCAGGACCATTCTCAAGTCAATTCACTTGATCGACTTGAGAATGGTCCAGGACGGACAGAAACGTCGTCGTCCCTTCACCTTCTAGTGTGTAGTCTGGTCAATATATACAGCGACGATCATATGTCACCCGTATGATATATTTATACATCCCCAAATTGTGTATATTTAGTTTCTTGATGTATATACACTGAGAAGTTTCATTTAGTCCAGGATTATATTCGATACTAAAATGTATTTGCTGGTTGGTCAGTAAGTTATTGTTTCCTTAATAACCCTTCAGAGCCTTAACACTTCACAAGCCTTAACACCAACCCTTCCTCACACTAGGCTCGTTAAAGCAGCGGCCGTCCTCCCCAGACGCATTCGTCAATTTTAACATACTGCGTATTAAAAATTAGTTAGTATATATATCTATATATATATATATATATATATATATATATATATATATATATATATATATATATATATATATATATATATATATATATATATATATATATATAACTGCCATAAGTGCAGTAGGAAGCCGCTTAGACGGAAGTCAGGAAGCGGATAATAGCCAGCTTGAGTCTTCCCCCCCCCCCAGGCCCAGCTAAGGGGACCGCAGGTGGCCCAACGCTGAAGGAGGATGTAGACCAATTAGGGAGAGGGTGTACGGGGGCACTTGGTTGCCTTAAGGACTCCCATTTACCGCATTACCACTCGTTAACATGCCGAAATAGACCTAGTGTCCAAGGCGTCGTGGAAGTCATCGAGTTCGTTTTTGTGGTATTTGCTTCTTCCCGCTTTGGTGATTTTCCTTCTCTCTCCTGCTCACATTAGCTTGTTTCATCTGAGTTATTTATATATATATATATATATATATATATATATATATATATATATATATATATATATATATGTCGTACCTAGTAGCCAGAACGCACTTCTCAGCCTACTATACAAGGCCTGATTTGCCTAATAAGCCAAGTTTTCATGAATTAATTGTTTTTCGACTATCTAACCTACCTAACCTAACCTAACCTAACGTTTTCGGCTACCTAACCTAACCTAACCTATAAAGATAGGTTAGGTTAGGTTAGGTAGGGTTGGTTAGGTTCGGTCATATATCTACGTTAATTTTAACTCCAATAAAAAAAAATTGACCTCATACATAATGAAATGGGTAGCTTTATCATTTCATAAGAAAAAAATTAGAGAAAATATATTAATTCAGTAAAACTTGGCTTATTAGGCAAATCGGGCCTTGCATTGTAGGCTGAGAAGTGAGTTCTGGCTACTAGGTACGACATATATATATATATATATATATATATATATATATATATATATATATATATATATATATATATATATATATATATATATATATATATATATATATACATCTTCAGATTATGTATTGATTAATACGAAAGTACTTCAGGAATTCCCTGCCTTATTTTCCTTCGTGGTCAGACAGTGTCACATAATTCCTCCCCCCCCCCACCCTATCATCCATCCCCCCATTACCCCTCCCCCACAGTACCCGTCCCCTCCTCTCCCCCCCCCCCCCCACCACAGATGAGCCATCTACCCCCAGCTCGTAAACTGTTGACAGCCTGGTGTCCTCCTGGTCTCCAGGTCTTTAGCATAACTAACGCCACCAAATTTGCATAGTAAATATCTGGAATAGGTATCTTATTTACCACCAGCTACCCTTTATTCCCTTGGTTTCTCCCTTTCCTTCCTTCCTGTCCCACTCTTCCCTTTACCGCTTCTCCCTTTTACCCCTTCATATGTCCTATCCCTTCTCCTCCTTTCTGTTCGCTTTCATTCCCTTCCTTTCCATCTACCGTGCTTTGTTTCTCATTTCTAAATCCACTTATTCCTTTCTGAATTTTAAAATCTCTTATTCTATAGATTCTGCCTCATTTCTCACTAACAAATCCCTAAATACGTATATTTTGTTTCGTTTCTCATTTCAAAGTCCCTCTCCCCCCCCCCCCCACCTTCCTCGTTTCCAATAACCCATCCCCCTTCCTGTTTACCCAATTACAATCTCCTATTTCCTCGCCTATTACCGCAGCAAGGAGGAGACTGATACTTAAGTCTCTTTGTTTGGGTTTTAGGCATCGGAGTATTGGGCATCGGAGTATTGGGCATCAGAGTATTGGGCATCAGAGTATTGGGCATCAGAGTATTGGGCATCGGAGTATTGGGCATCAGAGTATTGGGCATCAGAGTATTGGGCATCAGAGTATTGGGCATCAGAGTACTGGGCATCAGAGTATTGGGCATCGGAGTATTGGGCATCAGAGTATTGGGCATCAGAGTATTGGGCATCGGAGTATTGGGCATCAGAGTATTGGGCATCAGAGTATTGGGCATCGAAGTATTGTGCATCAGAGTATTGGGGATCGGAGTATTGGGCATCAGAGTATTGGGCATCAGAGTACTGGGCAACAGAGTATTGGGCATCAGAGTATTGGGCATCAGAGTATTGGGCATCGAAGTATTGTGCATCAGAGTATTGGGCATCGGAGTATTGGGCATCAGAGTATTGGGCATCAGAGTACTGGGCAACAGAGTATTGGGCATCAGAGTATTGGGCATCAGAGTACTGGGCAACAGAGTATTGGGCATCAGAGTATTGGGCATCAGAGATGGAACCGGACTTTCCAACCGGGTCTCTCCATCTTTATTGTGAAGGTAAAGCTACTCTAGGAAAAATACTAAAGCCTTTATTTATGTTTGAAGTAAAGGTTGTGGTTGGGGCCTTTGTTAACCTCATTGTGGTCGAAGGTGATGTTGTTCCGGTTAAAGTTAACCTTATTATGGTTAAAGTTAATGTTAATGCAGTCAGAGTTAATCTTGGTGTGGTAAAAGTTGTTCTTGTTTTTCGTCAAAGTTAATCAAGTTATGGGGCAGTACACGTAGAAATCACAATAGCGTGATGCATCAAATGAACAAATCCACAAGGGCCGTGATGAGGGTTCGAACCCGGGATAATCCCAGACGCTGCCTTAGTCGACTAGGTCACGACATGGTCAATGGCCACGTGTCTCGGAGGGGCTGCAGGATCCGTGTGAAGTCAGTGGAATTCCCGGTTGCAATTCTTTTGACCATGTCGTGGCCTAGTTGGCTAAGGCAGCGTTTGGGATCATCCCGGGCGTAGGTTCGAACCCTCATCACGGCCCTTGTGGTTTTGTTCTTCTTGGGCAGTGTTAATCTAGTTACTGGTCAAAGTTAATGTTATAATGGTGAAAGTTAAATTTCGATTTTTTTTCCTTCCTAAAGAACATTTTTTATAGCCCATTTCGTTAAAAAAATTGATTTTCTTACGAGGAAAATATGGAAATATACTACCAATTGACTTAAGAAGGCGACACGGCGCCAAGACATTGTAAAGAGACACTTTGTCCGCGAATATGGTAAAGCGATACTTTGAGAGGACAACTATTGACTCAAGGCTAGTGTTACGAACCCGGATCCAGGTCCGAGCACGGAGCCGTGACAACCGCGCCATCTGTGGGTCAGCTCCCGAAACCCCCGCCAAACGGACGACGACACCTGGTGAGGACAGCGTGTACTGGCCTCGAGGACCAGTTTCCAGTCTGGTTCAGCGCTCAACACCGCCGCCACTGACCTCTGGTGAGGTGGTGCTCCGACGACAGCGCCATCTATGGACTGGATACGTCAGGGGTTTGTGCCCGAGCCCGTGAGTGAGGTATTTTAGTGTGTCCCAGTCATTGATGACGTGTCTGTTTACAGAGTCGACCTGGGACCGCTGTGTTGAAGGTTGAGTCAGTCTACCTGAGGCAGCCAGTCTCCATACCTTGAACGTTGTTGCAGCTGTTGTGAAGTCGTCCCCCCGGAAGAACACTGTGGTGTGTTAGCCTGCCAGTGGAGTGGCAGTGAAAGGATTTACCCGGGACCGACTGTTGGAGACGATCATCCACTGGGGTACTGAAGACAGGAGAGTGAATTGTGTTGTCACACGAGACTCCTGTCTAGGGCGTACCCCTTATATCGTTCGTGGAGTGGCCGTACCAGCCTTGGTGGCTCAGTACCTGCCAGCAGACCAGCTGGACGTGTGGTTGACGGCCTCCACGACGGTGCCCCCAGTGGACCTGCGTTTTGGCTGACCTGTGGCCCGGGTAGGCTCGGCATTCTCAGAGGACACGTCGTGAGGCCACGAAGAAAGCACCAAGGACTCAGCACCAAGTGGTGTGGCACCAGCGTCTTCAGCAGAAGACCACGATTATGGATTAATCCCCTTGTATAGTGTTAATATCCCCCCCCCCCCCCTTGTGTAACCTTTTTATATATATTATTTATTGGTGACGGACATTATATAATATTAAGTTCTTAGCTTTCTTTCCCTACTCCCTTTAAGTTACTTGCGTCACGGATCTCATCCCTTGATAGCCACTACTGGCTTGGGAACGGATACATATATCTTCCTCTAACAACATCAGAGTGAGAACCCCGTTGCGTCCCGAGAGGGCCGTAACAGCTAGACACGAGAGTCGAGTAGAACACAGGCAGACACGGTACGAGACCCACAAACACGGTTCATAGACAAGGTGTCACGTCCCCGGACACACAGACACGAACCAAGACAGAGACACGGCCGAAGACAAAGAAGTTATACGCTACTAAAATCTTTACTGTAGTCAATATATATATTGTTTGAGTGAGTTTAGATAAGAATTATTATCCTTATTGTATATTTCTACTCATTCCACCTGGTAAAGCGATTTTAAAGTATTACAGTCGTACTTGCGGCAAACATACAAATATCTACCAGGATTGTACCTGGATATTGTATTGTGGGAGTTCTTCTACACCCTAAGCCCAGCCTGCAACAAGGCTTGACTTGTGAGAGCTTGGTCCAACAGGCTGTGGCTTGGTGCGGCCCGCAGGCCCACATATATCCACCACAACCCGGTTGGTCAGGCACTTTTTGCGAAAAACTCTGCAATTTGTTCTTAAAGATGTCCACTTTTGTTTCCGGCAATACTTCTTATATACTGTACGTGCATGGAGGATACTGAACAATCCTGGGGCCTGTGTTGTTCATACCGTGTTCTCTGATTATCATTATGGCACCTCTACTCTTCACTAGCTCCTTTCTGTATTTCCTTCCATATCGTTCACTCCAGTATGCTGTTATTTTACTGTACAAACGTTGGCACCTGGCCCTCTAATATTTTCCACGTGTATTTTATTTAATGCCTCGAGCTCATCTCCTTTCTAAAAGAGAGTGCACATTTTGAGAGCTCTGAGACGATCCCAATAGTTTAGGGGGCTTAATCGTGTCTAAGCGTGTTGCATATGCTTCTAATTAGACTTCATTGGGTTAGTTTCTAATCATACTTTCATATTTGATTTGTCATAAATAAATGTAATATGAAGGCCTAAAATTTCTAAAAAAGTGAACACTATTTAGGTGAATTACATTCTATAGGTAATTATTTTTTTTTCGTGCAAAACACATTTATTCTAGGAATCATTGTCTTCTCTTACTTTAAACGATTAGCTATTCATATTTACTTAGTATTTATATAATAACTTACTGTGATATTATTGATATATTTTCTCAAGATGATACATACATAATTCCAGATACACAGAGCATGTATACTGGGCATGGAGGGGATTATCTCTCTATAGCTGCGGCTAGTATTGTCAAGAGACATTGAGTATGTGATACATGGAGCTACAAGGAGCGCTCTGAGGGACACTTGACCGGGAGGGATGTTCTTAAGAAGAACGCCGGTTGTTGTAAACTGTTTACTGTATAGCAGCGCGACCTCCAAGAGCAACGTAGCGCCTAAAAAAATAAAAGTCTCCCCAATTGCGTATTACTTCTAAGTGGTTCCCTTGACCTCCCTTGTCTTCTGAAAGTCGCCAGATGAGCAAACAGAGACTCACCATTACGTGGGTTAATGGGACTCACCATTATTATGGTTGGGACTCACCATTAAGACACGCAAACTGCACACCTCACAATTAGAGGAGGTAACAACGGTCCTGGAAGCCGGGGGATTCCGGGGAACATAATAAATTCATTTGTGAAATTAATTAAGTCGATTGTTCCACACTCTCTTCTTGATTAGTTAAATATATCATATACTATATATGATATATTAGTTGAATATATCATATACCCACGATTCTGACTTTGTGGAGGTAATTATTTATTATATAAGTTTTTATCTATTGGTTCCTTCTTAATCTTTAGACTCCCTAAGTCTCTCATGCACGTTTACTTGTATTTATCTTATTTGATGCCTTCTAAGTTACACTTTAAACAGCTAAGATTGTACCCTAAAATCTTGTGAGTAAACACACGCACGTATACAACTGTTTATACAACACGTATAATACAGTACTTTGTTCTTGGTATACCTGAGATATGTTTTGTTTATCATTATAAATATTTCTCTTTAGTTTGTTTCTGTTCTCTAAATTATGCATTTCTGTTCTCTAAGTTATAGGTATTATTTCTAAGTTAAATATTTCATTTCGCCTGGGGAATTTCCCCAGATATCTAAATAATATTCTTCAATTTCAATTTCAACAGTGACATTCAGTTTTATTCGTGAACTTCAATTTCAAACATTACCCAACCACTTGGGGTGGGCGGTAGAGCAACAATCTCGCTTCATTCAGGTCGGCGTTCAATCCCCGACCGTCCACAAGTGGTTGGACACCATTCCTTCCCACCCCCCCCCCCTGTCCGATCCTAAATCATTATCCTGACCCCTTCCAAGTGCTATATAGTCGTAATGGCTTGGCGCTTTCCCCTTGATAACTCCGTCAATTTCAAACCGTTCATATACTGACTCGGAAACTCTTAATTTTTTGTTGTCCGAGTTTACCGGAAACTCGGAAGCCTTCTGACTCAGAAGGTTTCCCGAAGTCTTTACACAAAAATTTTTCTTTACAGAAAAATATCTCCGCTATCCATCGTCAACTCTTGATTTTAATTTTTATTTTGCCTCCTATTTTTCACTTTTGATTTGACCGTGACCTGGTCTATTTTGCCAACCTCAGCAGACTAATATCTGGTGAAGAATTACCTCAGCCCAATATCTTTCGTCTTAGACTGTGAAGAGTCACTGTGTTCATCCAATATTTGGGCATGATACCCCCACCTGCTATGTCTTCTAACACATGGGTATCCTTACCCTCTTGCCCTGTCCTCATACACTTGGGTACTGTACCCAAAAATCATAACATCCGACACTCGGGGTACCTAAAAAAAATAAAAAATTGGGCATCTCAACTAGGAGGTCTGGTCGAGGACCGGGCCGCGGGGAGGTTAAGCCCCGAAATCATCGCAAGATAAGGTAACTGCGACCTCAAACCAGGCTGTCCAGTACTTAACCTGGACACTTCTGAGAACTTTTAAACCTTTTAAAACTCTGTAGACCATCCAATCACTTCGTGATCCATCCAACTGTTTCGTGATCCATCTCACCCTTCTGTGAACCCTAATAACCGCTTCGCAAGCCATCAAACCCCCTCTATGAACCATCCAACTGTTATCTATGTATCATCGAACCATCTTCGTCAACCATCCTACCCCCATGTGAACCGCCCAACCATTCTGTGAATCATCCAACTACTCTGAATTATTCCATCCCTGTATGAACCGTCCAACTAATCATTCAGCCACTTCGCGAACCATCCAACAACTTTACAAACCATCCAACCATGTTCTCTTAACATTCAATTCATACCTGATTACTCAGGACCTAATTATATTTACATCTCTCTCCTTTACGCACCATATTACCTACAGAAGCTCTCCTTTCTCTAATCTTTCTCAATCGCCTAATTCCTCGAACGCAGCGCTCAGGCGATCCAATAATCGCTGGGAAGTGCGTTCAAGACCTGTATAACTCCCGTTATGACCTGAGAGAATTTTGCCGAAATAAATCCGGTTAATGTTTGAGTTTATACATTAGGGGGGATAGGGAGGGGGGGGGGTAACTATTTGAGTTGCATACATTGCCTAATGGCAGTTGCTTAATTGCTCGGGGTCTCTGAATATATCAATTATTTATGGGTGATGTGTCTGTGTATTCACCAGGGTGTGTGTGTGTGTGTGTGTGTTTAGGTGTTGGTATATATTAGGATGTATCACTGTATTTTTTGATGTATGGGGCTTGGTCTCGTGATCCCTTTTATGTATATGGTTTTGCTTCACTGTAACTACTTATGTATAGGGCATTTCCTCACTGTAACCTTATCTATATGACCTGCCTCCACTGCAACTCACTGTATGAGGTTTGGCTTCACTGTACCTCATTAAGCGAGGAGACTGGCCTCACTGTACTTCATTAAGCGTGGAGACTGGCCTCACTGTACCTCATTAAGCGTGGAGACTGGCCTCACTGTACCTCATTAAGCGTGGAGACTGACCTCACTGTCCCTCATTAAGCGTGGAGACTGGCCTCACTGTACCTCATTAAGCGTGGAGACTGGCCTCACTGTCCCTCATTAAGCGTGGAGACTGGCCTCACTATCCCTCATTAAGCGTGGAGACTGGCCTCACTGTACCTCATTAAGCGTGGAGACTGGCCTCACTGTACCTCATTAAGCGTGGAGACTGGCCTCACTGTACCTCATTAAGCGTGGAGACTGGCCTCACTGTACATCATGCGGTGCGCTGTGGCTGCGCAGCTACACAGGTATGTCTATGACTGGAGAGTGAGGCTGGGGCTGAGCTCCTCCTTGAGGACAACTAATAAGATCACAACGTCTTGTTCACTTTGACTGTCTCGAAGGATAAACATTAACTTACTCCAACGCCTTGGAAGGGTTTGAAATTACGAGAGAGGAGGTCAAGAGACACCTGTTGGATCTGGATGTGATAAAGGCTGTTTGCCCGGACGGGATCTCACCATGGGTACTGAAAGAGTGTGCAGAGGCACTCTGCTTGCCACTCTCCATAGTGTATAGTAGGTCACTGGAGACGGGAGACCTACCAGAAATATGGAAGACGGCTAATGTAATCCCAATATACAAAATGGGTGACAGACAAGAGGCACTGAACTACAGGCCAGTGTCCTTAACTTGTATACCATGCAAAGTGTCACGGTAAAATCTCTAGGAAGAGATTCGGTCTGCTCCATCATCACCTATTCTACCCATATCACGTCTACATATTCAAGTACTGCAGCCACAAGACGAACAACTACTACTTCCAGACGTCTAGACAGTACCTCCAGTCCCTCCATACACCACTGCCCGTCACCCCACCTCGCACCTGGGTCACTGGGAGCTCACGCCATCCGAAACAAGCAGTTTAAGAGCCGGTTAATAGTTCCCGAAGCCATCAGCGCCATCTGCACGGCCGTCGTCGTGTATATATAGGGCTACCTAGCCCACTAAGATTCAGATTACTCCTGAGTGCTCTGCTGAATAGACCGGTTGACACACCCCGGTGTGGTAACAGAGTTATTCAGTCTGGCTCACAGTATTCCTGCACCATATTTTATTTTGCAAATTAACGTAACGTAAATTTGATTGTTTATCTTGTTCATTTTGTATACGTAGAACATAGCCAAGTTTTTATATTATTTATATTTTCGTGTTAAGTAAATTATTTAAAATGATTTTTCTCTTTTGTGCTTTATCCTACAGTTTACCTCACTGTGAAGATTCAACTTGCAGTCTAACTTTTTTCCTTTTTTTTCTTTTTGTTGCTTTTATGTGACTCGCATTTCATTTTCCTAGAGAGACTGCAATACCACCTATTTTTCTTCTCACAAAAGTGATGGAGAAGATCGTGAGAAAAAATCTATTAACACATCTGGAGAGAAGGGACTTCGTGACAAATCGCCAACATGGGTTCAGGGAGGGTAAATCTTGCCTTACTGGCTTAATAGAATTCTACGACCAGGTGACAAAGATTGAGCAAGAAAGGGAGGGCTGGGCGGACTGCATTTTTTTGGACTGTCGGAAAGCCTTTGACACAGTCCCCCATAAGAGGCTGGTATATAAGCTGGAGAGACAGGCAGGAGAAACTGGTAAAGTGCTCCAGTGGATAAGGGAGTACCTAAGCAATAGGAAGCAAAGAGTTACAGGTGAGAGGTGAGAGTTATTGGCGTGAAGTCACCAGTTTAGTCCCACAAGGCTCTGTACTCGGTCCTATCCTGTTTCTGATATACGTAAACGATCTCCCGGGGGGAATAAACTCATTTCTCTCAATGTTTGCTGACGATGCCAAAATTATGAGAAGGATTAATACAGAGGAGGACTGCTTGAGGCTTCAAGAAGACCTACACAAACTGAAGGAATGGTCGAACAAATGGTTGTTAGAGTTTAACCCAAGCAAATGTAATGCAATGAAGACAGGTGTAGGGAGCAGAAGGCCAGTTACAAGATATCATTTGGGAGGTGAAATTCTTCAAGTGTCAGAGAGAGAGAGAAAGACTTGGGGGTTGATATCACGCCAGACCTGTCCCCTGAAGCCCATATCAAGAGGATAACATCAGCAGCATATGCCAGGTTGGCTAACATAAGAACGGCATTTAGACACTTGTGTAAGGACTCATTCAGAACTTTGTATACCACTTATGTCAGACCAATCCTGGAGTATGCAGCCCCAGTATGGAGTCCATATCTAGTCAAGCATAAGACTAAACTGAAAAAAGTTCAAAGGTTTGCTACCAGACTAGTACCCGAGCTGAGAGGTATGAGCTACGAGAAGAGACTACGGGAATTAAACCTCACGTCGCTGAAAGACAGAAGAGTTAGGGGGGGACATGATCACCACGTACAAGATTCTCAGAGGAATTGACAGGGTAGATAGAGACAGGCTATTTAACACAAGTGGCACACGCACTAGAGGAAACAGGTGGAAACTGAGTGCCCAAATGAGCCACAGAGATATTGGAAAGAACTTTTTTAGTGTCAGAGTGGTTGACAAATGGAATGCATTAGGAAGTGATGTGGTGGAGACTGACTCCATACACAGTTTCATGTGTAGATATGATAGAGCCCGATAGGCTCAGGAACCTGTACTCCAGTTGATTGACGGTTGAGAGGCGGGACCAAAGAGCCAAAGCTCAACCCCCCGCAAGCACAAATAGGTGCCACTGTCACTGTCGTGTTCTCTGGCCCTGAGTTCTCTACCACTGTCATGTGACACAGTCTTTGTTCTCCGTCACAGTTATGTGGTTATAGTTTGTATTCTCTGTCACTGTCATGTGACACAGTCCATGTTCTCTTTCACTATGAAGTGACGTCACCAAGAGAGCATCACCTTAATATATGTAAATATATATATGTATATATATATTTATATATATATATATATATATATATATATATATATATATATATATATATATATATATATATATATATATACAAATTAGTAAATAATTTTTATTTTAATATTTGAATTTGTATTTTACCATGTATAAACCCTGAAGTTTGTTCTTCAAAAGTAAATGATTACTATCCTGTCTCATTTCATACTTAAAAAAATACACAAATACTTTCACGTGACTTTGTGAAAGGGAATATGAGAAAGTTCTACCTACTCAAAGATAATCTTACGCAAATATTATATTGTCTAGTCTCTTTGGGACACCATATGGAAGTTCTGGTCGTCACAGGGAAGTAAATATCGAGTTTTCGTAAGTTTGGCTTGTGATTCCTACCAGGTCCTAACCAAAGGAAATTTAATGTGTTTTGTTCTGTCTGTCTGTCTGTCTGTCTGTCTGTCTGTCTGTCTGTCTGTCTGTCTGTCTCTCTCTCTCTCTCTCTCTCTCTCTCTCTCTCTCTCTCTCTCTCGAATTCAGGACGAATATGTTGCATCTCTTGGTACATCAAGAAACCTTAGCGGATAATTGCTAATGTCAGCATCACAACTTCTCTGTTTACCGTTATTTCCTGGGGAAGCCTCGTCACAGAAGGGTTTGTGAGAGGCAAGTCGAAACTGAGATGAATTTGGTTTATTGACCAGACAAACGTAGTTTGAGATCATAATAATCTTGTTCAATTATTTAATTGCTGTCAATCCTCTCTATTTTGGCTTGACGAAGCTTTTAAGAGAATGTAATACAATCAAATGGCATCCAACATGAACAATTACACGCAGAAATCACAATAACGTGATGCATTAAATGAACAAATCCACAAGAGCCGTGACGAGGATTCGAACCTACGTCCGAGAGCATCCCAGACGTTGCCTTAATCGACTGAGCTACGACATGGTCAATTGCTTTAGTCCTAAAAGAGAAATTCACGTCGCCATTCCCTGAGAAATATTACAAACAATCAACTTTTAAAACAGATAAAAAAAAAGATTAGTGAGTGGTCGAGGCCTTTAAAAAAGTCCACAAAAAGAGATTGTTTTCGTCCGTACATCTGAAGGTCGTATATTGTCCTGAAGGTCGTATATTGTCCTGAAGGTCGTATATTGTCCTGAAGGTCGTATATTGTCCTGAAGGTCGTATATTGTCCTGAAGGTCGTATATTGTCCTGAAGGTCGCATATTGTCCTGAAGGTCGCATATTGTCCTGAAGGTCGCATATTGTCCTGAAGGTCGTATATTGTCCTGAAGGTCGTATATTGTCCTGAAGGTCGTATATTGTCCTGAAGGTCGCATATTGTCCTGAAGGTCGTATATTGTCCTGAAGGTCGCATATTGTCCTGAAGGTCGTATATTGTCCTGAAGGTCGCATATTGTCCTGAAGGTCGCATATTGTCCTGAAGGTCGCATATTGTCCTGAAGGTCGTATATTGTCCTGAAGGTCGTATATTGTCCTGAAGGTCGTATATTGTCCTGAAGGTCGCATATTGTCCTGAAGGTCGTATATTGTCCTGAAGGTCGCATATTGTCCTGAAGGTCGTATATTGTCCTGAAGGTCGTATATTGTCCTGAAGGTCGTATATTGTCATGAAGGTCGTATATTGTCCTGAAGGTCGTATATTGTCCTCAAATCAGCTGCCTCGCTGATGTGGGCGTTCCGCTGGGAGCAATCACCCAGAAGCCCATTTGGGCCAGAGGCCATCCACGTGGCTTGGTCGGTAGAGAGACCGCTTCGCTTCTTGCAGGGTCGGCGTTCCATTCCCCGATGGTCACAAGTGCATAGTTGCGCCACTGTTCCTTCACTCAGTTCTCAGGTCCCTTGCTCCTTGTCCTTGTATCACCAGCTCTTTGTCCTCATATCCCAGCTCCTTGTCCTCATATCCCTGCTCCTTGTCCTCATATCCCAGCTCCTTGTCCTCATATCCCAGCTCCTTGTCCTCATATCCCAGCTCCTTGTCCTTGTATCCCAGCTCCTTGTCCTCATATCCCAGCTCCTTGTCCTCATATCCCTGCTCCTTGTCCTCATATCTCTGCTCCTTGTCCTCATATCCCTGCTCCTTGTCCTCATATCCCTGCTCCTTGTCATATCCCAGCTCCTTGTCCTCATATCCCTGCTCCTTGTCCTCATATCCCTGCTCCTTGTCCTCATATCCCAGCTCCTTGTCCTCATATCCCAGCTCCTTGTCCTCATATCCCAGCTCCTTGTCATATCCCAGCTCCTTGTCCTCATATCCCTGCTCCTTGTCCTCATATCCCAGCTCCTTGTCCTTGTATCCCAGCTCCTTGTCCTCATATCCCAGCTCCTTGTCCTCATATCCCTGCTCCTTGTCCTCATATCTCTGCTCCTTGTCCTCATATCCCTGCTCCTTGTCCTCATATCCCTGCTCCTTGTCATATCCCAGCTCCTTGTCCTCATATCCCTGCTCCTTGTCCTCATATCCCTGCTCCTTGTCCTCATATCCCAGCTCCTTGTCCTCGTATCCCTGCTCCTTGTCCTCACATCCCAGCTCCTTCTCCTCATATCCCAGCTCCTTGTCCTCATATCCCAGCTCCTTGTCCTCGTATCCCTGCTCGTTGTCCTCATATCCCAGCTCCTTGTCGTCATATACCAGCTCCTTGTCCTCATATCCCAGCTCCTTGTCCTCATATCCCTGCTCATTGTCCTCATATCCCAGCTCCTTGTCCTCATATCCCAGCTCCTTGTCCTCATATGAGGACAAGGAGCTGGGATATGAGGACAAGGAGCAGGGATATGAGGACAAGGAGCTTCTTGTACTCATATCCCAGCTCCTTGTCCTCATATCCCAGCTCCTTGTCCTCATATCCCAGCTCCTTGTCCTCATATCCCAGCTCCTTGTCCTCATATCCCAGCTCCTGCTCATGCAATCATCAACCCAAGTGGATGGACAGCTGCCAAGACAGAAGAAAGTTGTGACAGGTTTGTACGAATGGTAAAAAAATTATTCCATCATTATCAACCCCATTAGCCCTATTAACCACACATTAAAATTGGACGTGACGACGTTTCGGTCAGTCCTGGACCATTACTACTTGATAAAGGGGGGGGGGTCGAGGACGTGAGCGAAACGTCGGCTCTGACCTTCCACATGTGTGTGGATTTGGGTTTTATATATGTGTGTGTGTGTGTGTTTCACGCAGGCTATTGTGGGTTGTTCTCTGCACTATAACTACAAGACACTGTAGGTAGATCGGACGATTTCGACGTATATATGACACTTGTTAACTTGGAAAATGTTTCCAAGTTCCTTTTTATTTATTAAGGAACTTAATTATTATTACTTTAATTAAGGCACTTAATTAATATTTATTAATATTACCAACTAAATATTGCCAAGTTCCAGGTTCCTATTACTTTGATTCCTTTTCACGCTGCTTACAACGCTGTAACAAAGCAATACAGCTCAACACAACACTTTGAGTTGCTTAGAATGTTTTGCACGCCTCACTGTTGTACAGAATTTTGTAACGCAGTTATTTAGTAACGCGGATCACACTGGTAACGACAGCATAACGTCTGGATGTCAGGGGTGATGGAATGGGGGAGGTGGGGGGAGGGGGGTGATGGGGGGATGGGGTGTGGGGGAGCAAGGGTCATCCCACTATAGTGGAGTGGCTTGATATCCCACGGGGTGGTAAATAATTGAAATTTTGTGATTGGGTTCTCTGGTGTGGACTAACTCTGTCTGGAGGTTTGGGACACACCGGCGGCGTCCTCCGGTTCGAGTCTTACATAGACACACACACACACACACACTCAACATACACACACGCACACAAACACACACACTCTACACACACACACACACACACACACACACACACACACACACACACACACACACACACACACACACAAACACACACACACACACACACACACACACACACACACACACACACACACACACAAACACACACACACACACACACACACACACACACACACACACACACACACACACACACACTCAACACACACACACACACACACACACACACACACACACACACACACACACACACACACACACACACACAAACACACACACACACACACACACACACACACACACACACACACACACACACACACACACACACACACACACTAGAGCAACCATGCAACATACACACAGTGAACGCGTGCCAGAGGCTAAGAGCCACTCCCACGTAAATACTTCAGTGATTATCGATAACATGAAAGGATAAAACTTACTCCCACGCGGGGCTGAGATGTGATATTACTTCTCCAGTCACCTAATTTTTATTTTATTTATCATATACGTTTTTTTTACACCTTTATTTGTTTTTGTTTTTAACTACAAATGCAAATAAATTTGCACCAGCAGGAGACCGAAAGATCATGAATGTTTTAGCTGCTAAAGAAAACAGATTTGAAAATAAATTCTTATGGATATCATCACATGTTGACATCTCAAGGCATGACACTGTTGATATGCTTGCTAAGACAGCCTGTAGAAAACCAGTGGTAGAAATTGATATGGGTGTTTAATTAGCAGTGACAAAGAGAATACTTAAACAAATATCTAATGAAGATCTCACCGACCTAACAAATTCACAAAGATCTGAAAGTTGTAGCATTAAATATTATGATAGATATCGTGAGGAGACATTCACATATGGGACTAATAGAACAAGAACCCGGCAATGTGATGTTATAGTGGCCAGAATACGCCTGGGATATAGACGTATCTGGCAGCTTTCCCAAAACCCAAATGTCGAGTACATAATGTGTCAACTTTGTGAAAGAGAAAACATGCACTCTCTTGAACATTATATTGTAGAATGTCCCATATTCACTGACTTTCGCCCTCCTAGGCTAAGGTATGCTGAACTCTGTAATTACTATATGAGTACTGGAACACTTGATGATATATTGGACTTGTACCCAAGATTGACCATGTAATGTATCAATTATACAATGTATGTATGTGATGTAACTATATAACCTGAGCTTGTAAAAGCACCTTAATCACCTTCAGTGATTAAGTGCTTAATTACACACTAGTTTCTCTATCAGCTATCTCACCCTGTCAGAGTAAAAGACAAATGTATGTGAATGCATGTGTGTGTGTATATATGCATGTATATATGTATATGAACGTATATGTGTGTGTGTATGTATATGTGTATAAAGTATATATGGAAGCTGATCAGAATTACATTTCACCTTTGTAAA
>NC_091192.1:27566678-27604804 GCF_040958095.1 Procambarus clarkii
TTGGTCCGATCGCTGTGCGTTTAAGGAATGAGCTGATTGGGTACTTCGAAGGTTATATATCGACATTGGGCTGAACTGAGGAGTGTTTTGTCTGGTTTTCTTCACTAGAATAGTTGATTGTTTCATCATTTGACGAATTGATGTTTTCTCCACTTGATTGATTCACTGTTTCTCCACTTGAGAGAGTTGTTTATATAACAGAGTTACAAAGTAGCATATAGTGCGTGCATGCCAAGTACTGACCTTACCCAGGATGCTGGCCACAATAGTTGGATAATTCACAGTAACAGGATTTGTTGCAAGGGGGGGGGGGGGGGAAGGTAACGTGGCCAAACATCTCGCCTTGCTTGAGAATCAAACCCGGGTCCGTTCATGTCGCGTTGCCTTTGCAAATCTTCCGTTGGCACTAAGATACAACCTTATCTCACTCGATCATGCAAAATCTTCTTTTAAAAAGGTCGATCAATTCAATTCACGAGGTGTGTGATGGAGAGGAGGAGGAGAAGAAGGGCAAAGATGAATAAATTGAGGAATTAGGGTAGAAGGGTGATGGCAGGAGGAGAAGTGTAAGAAACAGATGAATGTCTGTAGAACTGGTGTGTGTGTGTGTGTGAGTGTGTGAGGGAGAGATGAGTGAGGACGCAAACACATTTGAGAAAGCATGCATGACTGGCTCCCAACTTCTCTCTCTCTCTCTCTCTCTCTCTCTCTCTCTCTCTCTCTCTCTCTCTCTCTGTCCCTCTATCTTTTCATACTTCTACATTTCTCTCACTTTTCTAATAATTTCTCCCTCTTCCTGTTTTTCACTCTCACCCTGTCAGTCTGTCTGTCTGTCTGTCTACGACACACACTGTCATACCGTCTCTCTGGGAAGAGGAAAAGGTGCACCTCGTCAACTAATTGACAAACGCTGTAAATTGCCTCTTTTTTGGCGCTACAAAATGATATTACGCCCGACGCAGATGCTGTTCGCGTAATTGAAGGGAATCAAATCCCAGAACACTCACGGGATTATTGAGCTTATATTAATAATCCTAATTCGGAACGTATTGTAAAATGTCCTCTTTGGGTACATGGCAAATGAATCCTTTAAATTATTTAAATATATATATATTTTTTGACGAGAATGACGCATATCATTGGTCGAAAATCTCTATAATTTGTTGAAAATTATTTAAATTGGCAAATTTGTTAACCAATTTTTCACTTTATTAAACTTGTAGATACATGTTGACCAGACCACACACTAGAAGTTGAAGGGACGACGACGTTTCGGTCCGTCCTGGACCTGGATCGCTTGTAGATACATGTATAATTAATTCGTCAAGAATTTCTTGCTGTATAAATTTAATATTGTAGTTAAATTTGTAATAAGTCAGTTAGAAATGCACAACTAATCTTTAAATAAAGTTGCGAGAAAATATGGGAAGGGATCCTTAAATCGACTCGAACACGCGTAACCCGAATTTGAATTTGAAATCAGATTAAAATTGTCTGGATAAAGTCATCTTGAAAAGGTTATTAGAAGAGACAATATAAGTGACGACTGTTTTATCATTTACACCCCACTGTTCGTAATATACACCCACTGTTCGTAATGTACACCCACTGTTCGTAATGTACACCCACTGTTCGTAATGTACACCCACTGTTCGTAATGTACACCCACTGTTCGTAATGTACACCCACTGTTCGTAATGTACACCCACTGTTCGTAATGTACACCCACTGTTCGTAATGTACACCCACTGTTCGTAATGTACACCCACTGTTCGTAATGTACACCCACTGTTCGTAATGTACACCCACTGTTCGCAATGTACACCCACTGTTCGTAATGTACACCCACTGTTCGTAATGTACACCCACTGTTCGCAATGTACACCCACTGTTCGTAATGTACACCCACTGTTCGCAATGTACACCCACTGTTCGTAATGTACACCCACTGTTCGTAATGTACACCCACTGTTCGCAATGTACACCCACTGTTCGTAATGTACACCCACTGTTCGTAATGTACACCCACTGTTCGTAATGTACACCCACTGTTCGTAATGTACACCCACTGTTCGTAATGTACACCCACTGTTCGTAATGTACACCCACTGTTCGCAATGTACACCCACTGTTCGTAATGTACACCCACTGTTCGTAATGTACACCCACTGTTCGTAATGTACACCCACTGTTCGTAATGTACACCCACTGTTCGTAATGTACACCCACTGTTCGTAATGTACACCCACTGTTCGTAATGTACACCCACTGTTCGTAATGTACACCCACTGTTCGTAATGTACACCCACTGTTCGTAATGTACCAACTGTACATCTATTCTTAATCTTTGCCGGCTTTGTTTACCTATATTTTAAACAGTATATGAGCCCCGAAGCCCTATAGAAGGCTGTTTATAACAAGAATAACATCTGATTTGGGAAGTTTCAACACTCGTAAATTATTTAATAAAATGTAAACAAAGCCGCTGAAGATTTGAAAAAAAAGGATGTACAGGTTTCTAAGTACTTGCGTAAGGAATTGTTGAATCCTTACTCCCTCCCTCCCCCCGCTCCCCTCGTGGTTATAACCAGCTCACGATGTCATCGGGCGTTTGTCTCTTGGAACCTCGTCATGTTTTCTTTTATTTAATTCTTTTCCCCCCTTGAGGGTCAGTTATGACTGAAGAGAGTGAGTCACAACCATGTGGCTAAAAACAACTACAACCCACAACCCACAACACATACATATGAGGGAATGTGGTGACGACGTTTCGGTCCCTTCTGGGTGTTTTTATCAAGTCCCGGATCCTTGTCAAGTCCTTGGAGTCTCGTCAAGTCCTTGGAGCCTCGTCAAGTCCTTGGAGCCTCGTCAAGTCCTTGGAGCCTCGTCAAGTCCTGAAGCCTCGTCAAGTCCTGGAGCATCGTCAAGTCTTGGAGCCTCGTCAAGTCCTTGGAGCCTCGTCAAGTCCTGAAGCCTCGTCAAGTCCTGGAGCATCGTCAAGTCTTGGAGCCTCGTCAAGTCCTTGGAGCCTCGTCAAGTCCTGGAGCCTTGTCAAGTCCTGGAGCCTTATCAAGTCCTGGAGCCTCGTCAAGTCCGGATCATTATAAAGTTATGACCTAGTTTCATGTCTTCTCGTGAGATTTTCATACAATTCCTTCTGCCCTTGAGACATTTTTCGACTATAGTGTCAGGTGTCCTTGTCTAATGAAACTTTTAAAAAGAGGATTTATTCAATTTCCTCGCCATTAAAAGCATTTTAGGACTCATCATTTTCTGTATTGCCCATCTCCCCTTAGCGAGAGACGCAGCCTCTCGATCATTGACCTCCTTCCTCGTCTCCACCTCCCAGTGGAGGTGGATATATATATATATATATATATATATATATATATATATATATGTCGTACCTAGTAGCCAGAACTCACTTCTCAGCCTACTATGCTAGGCCCGATTTGACTAATAAGCCAAGTTTTACTGAATTAATATATTTTCTCTAATTTTTTTCTTATGAAATGATAAAGCTACCTATTTCACTATGTATAAGGTCAATTTTTTTTATTGGAGTTAAAATTAACGTAGATATATGACCGAACCTAACCAACCCTACCTAACCTAACCTAACCTATCTTTATAGGTTAGGTTAGGTTAGGTAGCCGAAAACGTTAGGTTAGGTTAGGTTAGGTAGGTTAGGTAGTCGAAAAAACATTAATTCATGAAAACCAGGCTTATTAGGCAAATCGGGCCTTGCATAGTAGGCTGAGAAGTGAGTTCTGGCTACTAGGTACGACATATATATATATATATATATATATATATATATATATATATATATATATATATATATATATACCATTTCTAGACCATTTATTCAGTTTGTCCAGGTCATCCTGTAGTCTCTGTCTGTCTATCTTCAAACATTGAGAGGAATGAGTCTATACCCTCCGGAAGATCGTTTACATATATTAGAAACAGGATGGGTCCAAGTACTGAGCCCTGTGGGACTCCGCTGGTGACATCTCGCCACTCTGATGTCTCTCCCTTCACTGTTACTCGCTGTTTCCTGTTGCTTAAGTACTCCCTTATCCACTGGAGCACCTTCCCTTTTACTCCTGCCTGTTGCTCCAACTTTTTTAACAGCTTTTTATGGGGTACTGTGTCAAAGGCTTTCTGGCAGTCCAGGAAAATGCAGTCGGCCTACCCTTCTGTCTTCTGCCTAATTTTTGTTGCCTGGTCATAGAATTCTATTAAACCTGTGAGGCACGATTTACCATCCCTGAACCTATGTTGGTGGTGTGTTACAAAGTTATTTCCCTCCAGATGCTCTACGAGCCTTTTCCTCACGTTCTTCTCACGTGTGTGTGTGTGTGTGTGTGTGTGTGTGTGTGTGTGTGTGTGTGTGTGTGTGTGTGTGTGTGTGTGTGTGTGTGTGTAGACACAAATTACATCATATTTACAAAACAATTTTTATACAATATATATTACTATGAGACCCGTTGTAATCCCAAGCTGTTGAACAGACCATTATATCTGGCGACACGCAATTTGTCCCCGGGATAATGATCAGTACGGGGCTAAATGCTCAATTGTGCTCCCAGTTATGAGCATCTATCATATGAGCCGTTGATGTATGCAGTATTATAATATGCAATATAATAACTCACCTATTTGTGCTTACAAGGTGCGCGTCAGATCTCGGTCTCCGGCATTCAGTTTCACTCGTAACGTCTCGGGAACTCTATTAAAAATCTGGCTGACACATCAGGCTCTATAGTGACCTCTTTGTCTGGCTGACACATCAGGCTCTACAGTGACCTCTTTGTCTGGCTGACACATCAGGCTCTACAGTGACCTCTTTGTCTGGCTGACACATCAGGCTCTACAGTGACCTCTTTGTCTGGCTGACACATCAGGCTCTACAGTGACCTTCTTTGTCTGGCTGACACATCAGGCTCTACAGTGACCTTCTTTGTCTGGCTGACACATCAGGCTCTACAGTGACCTCTTTGTCTGGCCGACACATCAGGCTCTACAGTGACCTCTTTGTCTGGCCGACACATCAGGCTCTACAGTGACCTTCTTTGTCTGGCTGACACATCAGGCTCTACAGTGACCTTCTTTGTCTGGCTGACACATCAGGCTCTACAGTGACCTTCTTTGTCTGGCTGACACATCAGGCTCTACAGTGACCTTCTTTGTCTGGCTGACACATCAGGCTCTACAGTGACCTTCTTTGTCTGGCTGACACATCAGGCTCTACAGTGACCTTCTTTGTCTGGCTGACACATCAGGCTCTACAGTGACCTCTTTGTCTGGCTGACACATCAGGCTCTACAGTGACCTCTTTGTCTGGCTGACACATCAGGCTCTACAGTGACCTTCTTTGTCTGGCTGACACATCAGGCTCTACAGTGACCTTCTTTGTCTGGCTGACACATCAGGCTCTACAGTGACCTTCTTTGTCTGGCTGACACATCAGGCTCTACAGTGACCTTCTTTGTCTGGCTGACACATCAGGCTCTACAGTGACCTTCTTTGTTTGGCTGACACATCAGGCTCTACAGTGACCTTCTTTGTCTGGCTGACACATCAGGCTCTACAATGACCTTCTTTGTCTGGCTGACACATCAGGCTCTACAATGACCTTCTTTGTCTGGCTGACACATCAGGCTCTACAGTGACCTTCTTTGTCTGGCTGACACATCAGGCTCTACAGTGACCTTCTTTGTCTGGCTGACACATCAGGCTCTACAGTGACCTCTTTGTCTGGCTGACACATCAGGCTCTACAGTGACCTCTTTGTCTGGCTGACACATCAGGCTCTACAGTGACCTCTTTGTCTGGCTGACACATCAGGCTCTACAGTGACCTTCTTTGTCTGGCTGACACATCAGGCTCTACAGTGACCTCTTTGTCTGGCTGACACATCAGGCTCTACAGTGACCTTCTTTGTTTGGCTGACACATCAGGCTCGACAGTGACCTTCTTTGTCTGGCTGACACATCAGGCTCGACAAGTGAGTAAATTACAAAAATGGCGTTTAATAAGGGTTTAAAAAAAAAAATTAACTCACGCTTGGGAATAAAATCTTACAATAGTCAATAATTGTTAATTAATGACCAGGCAAGATTAAGACAAATACTGACCTAATTTTCTGTTTGCAATGCAAACAACGCCATTGTCGTAACTTTGTTTACAAATCCACGAGTGTCGACTTCCCCCCTGTGACAAATGGTTGGCTCCCAATATGGCGGGGGGGGGGGGGGGAAGGGGGAGGGAGGGGGGGTGTTGCCAGAAATGTATTTATCTAGCTTCAATAAAAATAATTGATTTAACAGTAAATATTACAGCAGCAGATTAACAGTGTCCTCGTGTACTGTAACGTTACCCCGGCACAATTTTTAATGCTTTGACCGAAACACAACAAACATGGGAGTTATTATTATAAACATATATATATATATATATATATATATATATATATATATATATATATATATATATATATATATATATATA
The DNA here is from genome assembly GCF_040958095.1 of Procambarus clarkii. Taxonomy (NCBI): domain Eukaryota; kingdom Metazoa; phylum Arthropoda; class Malacostraca; order Decapoda; family Cambaridae; genus Procambarus; species Procambarus clarkii. The sequence goes on from NC_091192.1 coordinate 27,573,195, forward strand.
TATATATATATATATCAGGAGCAGCCGGCAGCCCTCAATACTGAATTCCTTCCCCACAGCCAAAAAATATTCCCTGCCTTAACAAACTTTCTCCTCGCAAGTACAACTTTCGCTGCTTAAATAATAACTACCGCACGAATATCTAACTAAGGTTAATCTTTAAAAATGAAGAAGCCATTACATACAAGGCGGCAAGTTATATATTATTTTTGAGTGCATGCTTTGTGTGTGTATCGCAGCCGAACGACTGACCAGACACATGGATAAAGTACACACTTTAGTGGCCGAGATAATTCCCGTGTGCTTGTGAACTGCAAAGTGACCTTTCGGTGTGTGTGTGTGTGTGTGTGTGTCACAGACGTAGACCACTGCTCTACAGGTTACCCCTTGAGTGTGAAGTTAATTTATATTTCCACTTCCATTTTAGTTTATTCCGTTTGTTTTTTCAGAGTTTGTGTGAATAAGATGTGACTTTGTATGTTCCTGTGGCTCATCTGAGTTACTGGTTTCCACCTATGCCCTCTTTTCTATCCATACCCTCTCTACTACCCCGTGTCCTCTCTACTGGTTCCATGTCCTCTCAACAACCCATACCCCTCTTTTACACCATGCCTTCTCTTGCACGATGCCCTTTCTCTCACCCATACTTTATCCTAATCCTAACAATATTTTTGATCAACATTTCGTTTTTGTCCATTTTCTCAAAACTTCCTCTCTCTCATTCTGAGAAAAACTATAGTTGGCTTCTATCTCCTTCAGCCAAAAGAAGCCTATATCCTACCATATACATATGAATGAGTCTTCACAATATGTCTATTGTTGCAGCCTTAAAGAGGTCCACGAGGAAGTAAGACAAATATTTTATATTTTTATCATTAAAGTTATGTAGAGTTAAGAGAGTTAATGCTCTTGGTAATATTATTACAGCTAATGGCTGCCCAAGAATTGTGTGTCGCATGCTGAAGAAGGTCAGCCTTGGAGCCCGGACCTCGTTGAACTTTACCAGGCTTTCTATCCCTGGGAAGCCAAGTGTTTGAATAGTGCAGATGACACAGATGAATAGTACAGATGACACAGATGAATAGTACAGGCGACACAGATGAATAGTACAGATGACACAGATGAATAGTACAGGCGACACAGATGAATAGTACAGACGACACAGATGAATAGTACAGACGACACAGATGAATAGTACAGACGACACAGATGAATAGTACAGACGACACAGATGACTGTTATATGATGACTTTGCTTTTATTGTACCCACTGCTGGGGCGTACGTGGCTCTTCAGAGGGGTAGATTATTTATTTAACAAGTATATAGGAACTGGATGGCCGGATATGTTCGTGTTGAATGAACAAATCCACAAGGGCCGTGACGAGGATTCGAGCCTGCGTCCGAGAGCATCCCAGACGCTGCCTTAATTGACTGAGCTACGACATGGTCAAAAGAGTTGTGTAATTCGTGTTGAAACCTTTTTCTTGATGCTTTACAATGTTCACAGATGTGTATATTTATTGTCTTGTAAGTTTTGGGTTCTGTTCGTTACTTGCTATAACTATGTGACTCGAGATAGATATCTCGGCTAAAAAATAAAAAGTACATTTTTTTCGCTAGACTAGTAACGGAATAGTTTCAGACGACTTTATATGAGTATCGGAATAGTCTTAGCGGGTTTTTAGGAATAACGGAATAGTCTTAGATGGAACAAATCCAAAAGGGCCGTGACGAGGATTCTAACCTGCGTTCAAGAGCATCCCAGACGCTGCCTTAATCGACTGAGCTACGACATGGTCAAAAGAGCTGAAACCGAAGTTCTACTGAACTTACTGGATCCTGCAGCCTCTCCGAGACACAAACATCATTTGATGCATCACGTTATTGTGAGTTCTGTGTGTAGTGAGTCTTAGAGGGTTGTTAGGAATAATGGAATAGTCTTAGAGGGTTTATAGGCGTTACGAAATAGTTTCTAATGACTCTGAGGCATTAGTTACGAAATAAGCTCATTGGCTGTAGAAGCTCAATGCAGTAGTCTTAGTGAGACTATTGTCGTTACTGGAGTAAGGAATAAGGCTCAGGCGTTATTCATCCCTCTCACGCCTTATTCATCCCTCTCACGCCTTATTCATCCCTCTCACGCAGGCCATAACAACCGAATAAAGAAACTTAATATTGAGAAAAGAAGTTAGTTATTAACTCAAGCTCCCAACTTTAGGTAAAGTAATTTATGCATGAAACAGTATATCTGACACCTACAAAATTTCAACGTTCAAAAATTTGGACCAAAATTTTGGAGCAAGAATTGTCTTTCAGTAATAGTGATGTGTAAACGGCAAGACTGTCTTGCATATTATTGTTTTCTTGTCGAAGGACAAGAAAACAGATATTGTCGAATATCTGTCTTCATTGAAGGCATATTCGACATTGTCAAGTAGGGGAGATCCCCGCAGGGTATGTATGTCTCAAATTAACCGTAGAGTTAATTCAAGTAGAGTTAATTCAATTTTCATATTTAGATTCAAATTCTTTATTCAGGTAAAGGCACATACATTGCACATGAGTTACAAACATAATGTTGGATTTATAGAAAGAGCTAGTACATACAATCCCTAATGCCACTAGTACGCACAGCGTTTCGAGCAATAATTTTCTGGCATAGCGTTCCGGGCAATAATTTTTGGGCATAGCGTTTCGGGCAATAATTTTCGGGCCAAAGTCGTATATAACTTAGAAAAGTTCGGGCAAAATTTTGCAAGTTACATACGATTTACTCCTTTTTGTATGCTTTCCTTCAGGTAAATTCACAACGTTCTTTTAACGTAAAAAATAATCCACAATGGCCATGAAGAGGGTTCGAACCTATGTCCCAGAGGATCCCAGACGCGCCTTAATCTCTTAACGTACTTACAATATAATCAACGGGCCAGGAAGGACCGAATCGTCGTAGTCCCTTCATTTTCTAGTGTGTGGTTTGGTCAACATATAATCAACGTTGTGGTCACGTTGCATCAAGGTTAAAATAATGTTGTGGTCACGTTGCAGCAAGGTTAAAATAACGTTGTGGTCACGTTGCATCAAGGTTAAAATAACGTTGTGGTCACGATGCATCAAGGTTAAAATAACGTTGGGGCCACGTTGCACCAAGGTTAAAATAACGTTGTGGTCACGTTGCATCAAGGTTAAAATAACGTTGTGGTCATGCTGCATCAAGGTTAAAATAACGTTGTGGTCACGTTGCATCAAGGTTAAAATAACGTTGTGGGAATATTTCTAGCGGGGACTGACACAACCTAACTGGATTATGTATTTTTAATATTTCCCTCATTATATTATCCTCTTTAACTATATCTCCGGGGCCAAGATTCGAAAAATAATTATACCTGTGTACCTAAGGGAGGTGTACCTCTTATACCGTGTCCATTGCGGCCTAATTTGTATTTACTGAAGAGTTTATGAGCTTTGGGGTTCATAGTTAATAAATTTGAATTATTATTGCACTTCAGAGATCGTAAAGCGTATAATGAATGCAGATTAAGTTGTTACGATCCAGATAAGTGGTATAGATCACGTAAGTGTGTGCATGTAAGGACTTTTGAGATTCCTGGCATAGGAGTGTGAGATCCCTTACTTCTCTTCATTGCCCTTCACTATACTCCACTGCCCTTCACTATTCTCCACTCACTTCACTATACTCCACTGCCCTTCACTATACTCCACTGCCCTTCACTATTCTCCACTCACTTCACTATACTCCACTGCCCTTCACTATACTCCACTGCCCTTCACTATTCTCCACTCACTTCACTATACTCCACTGCCCTTCACTATACTCCACTGCCCTTCACTATTCTCCACTCACTTCACTATACTCCACTGCCCTTTACTATACTCCACTGCCCTTCACTATTCTCCACTCACTTCACTATACTCCACTGCCCTTCACTATACTGCACTCCCTTCACTATACTCTACTGCCTTTCATTGCCGTTAACTTTGTTTCACTATCTTTCACCGTCCTTATCTGTCTCTCACTATCATTCAATACCCTTCACTTTTCTGCACCGTCCTTCACTGCCTGACACTGTCCTTAACTGGTCTGCACTATCATTCACTGTCTTCCACCTCCCTACCCAGCTCTTCACTGCTCCTAAATGCCTGTGTCCTTCACTGTCCCTCACTGTCATTTAATACCCTTCACTATAAATAGCTCTGAATCACTGTAATATACTACCCGTCACTGTCAATCATAATAATGACACATTTTATTTCAATTACAAAACTCTAAAATATTAGAAATTCCTACATATAAGATATTCTATTAAATCTCATGTTGCATTGAAGCAATTTAAATATTCTGGTATTTAAAGTTAAGATCGTGAGCAATATGAATGCAATATTATTCTCTCTGGCTTGCAACACCGTAGACCTCTGCCCTTCAGACGGAGTTTGGATACATTCAACATTTATTATATATTAACGAGCGTAAATAACTTTGACTATTGAGGGATTTAAGAGCTACAGCTCTGTCTTACAGAGTCCTTGACCGCGAGTCATCGAGCGATTACGCGTCTACTTACGAGACCTTGTACATCTTACGTGTCTCCTATTACGAGACTTGTACATCTTACGTGTCCCCCCATTACGAAACCTGTATATCTTTCCTCAATTAGGGCGGCATTGTTTACAGTTTACGCAGCTCCGAGGACTTATGAGGTTGTTCATACAATAATATCCTTGGGTCGAGACGTTTCGAAGCATGTATAAACTGTTTAATAAATGTAAAGAAAGCCACGGGTGATTAAGGAAAGATGTACGGGTTTCGTCAGTGGACACACTCTGAAAAGCGGGATAAATCCTGATCCAGATCTGCATTTTCGCGAATCAATAACGAATGAAGGACGTTTTAATGACGTGTGTAAACGCCAATCGCAGCGGGAAGGGGGGGATGGGGGAGGGGGGAGATTAGGTAGAATTTATTAACGTCGAAAATCCTTGACTCTTAAATAGTGTAACGAGCGTTATTAGCTTTTGTGTCCTCGGTGGGAGTTGTTTGGCCCTTTTATGGCCCCTCGAGGTGTTGTGTTTTACAACCTGGGCACGTGGATTGGTACTTGATAACCTGGGCACGTGGATTGGTACTTGATAACCTGGGCACGTGGATTGGTACTTGATAACCTGGGCACGTGGATTGGTACTTTATAACCTGGGCACGTGGATTGGTACTTTATAACCTGGGCACGTGGATTGGTACTTTATAACCTGGGCACGTGGATTGGTACTTTATAACCTGGGCACGTGGATTGGTACTTTATAACCTGGGCACGTGGATTGGTACTTTATAACCTGGGCACGTGGATTGGTACTTGATAACCTGGGCACGTGGATTGGTACTTGATAACCTGGGCACGTGGATTGGTACTTGATAACCTGGGCACGTGGATTGGTACTTGATAACCTGGGCACGTGGATTGGTACTTGAAAACCTGGGCACGTGGATTGGTACTTGAAAAAACAACTGTCTGAACTTGGATACTTTCTGGTTTACCTTTCTCATTGTCGCATATTCATGACTTGCATTTGCTGCCATTGAATTCTAGCAACCACTTGTCTGTCCATTCTTGTAGATTTTTTTTAAGTAACTCCTGAAATTTTCAGCAGTCCTTCTCAGGGTTGGTGAACTTTGGAGGAGGAGGACGAGGGGTTGGAGGAGGAAGTACTAGAGGAGGTACTACAGTAGGAGAAGGTCCTGGAATAGGTGCTAGAGGAGGAGGTTTTGGAGGAGGAGGAGCGATTGTGGAGGAAATTGGGGAGGAGCGGGGAGGGAGGAGTCCTGTGGTGGGTGGAGGTGGCGGGTGGTGGTGTGGGAATCAGTGTTGGTGCGGCCGTGGTGGTGGAAGGTCGTGAGGGTAGGAATGAGTCCCGCTGCGCTCTCTCACACACACTCACTCCTCCTCTCCACCTGCTTCACGGTCCCTCACAGCCCTCGCATGTGTGTGTGTGTGTCACTCGCGCTAACTCCGCATGATACTCGTCCCTTGACAACACTACAACTGGTGTATACATAGCCTTACAGCCAATTAATACCGGTTCATACATCGCGCTGCTCGGTGACAACTCATCTACAGAAATGTTTACCTTCACTTACGAAGAAAGATTACATGTAACTATGAATGGAAAACGACATTGATTCATTGGCGCTAAAATATCTTTTAATAGCTTCTCGCGAGGACAGATGTTTATGTCTGAACACTGAACTTCAGCTGGTTATGTCCACAGCTGTCTCGCCCATCAGCTGTCTCGCCCATCAGCTGACTCGCCCATCAGCCGACTCGCCCATCAGCTGACTCGCCCATCAGTTGACTCGCCCATCAGCCGCTTACCTTCACAGCTGACTTACTGATCAGCTGTTCATCTTCACACCTGATTCGCCAATCAGCTGTACTCATCCACAGCTGACTTAACTGACCCCTCATTGCAACGAGCCAGTCGTCCGCGAGACGTTGCAGTGGCTGGTTCTCGCTGTGATTTTGCTGAAGTGGCAGAGGTAAGTGTTTCTAGCAGAGGGCGAGGGGGGAGGGAGAGAGGGTCGTCTTGAACGCTGCTGCAGTTGCTGTTACCTATTTTCTAGCCGCAGATGTATTCCCGAGCCGAAATGTTTCCGTCACGCTGAGTCTGTCAGAGTGGGCCCCAACACGCGAACACTCTTCGTAAAATACATTGGATTTTCTATGATGTATTTGCCTTAAATAAAGAGTCGCTAGAATGCAATCTTGCAGTTAATAGATGAAACTTTATTGATCTCGTTTATATATATATATATATATATATATATATATATATATATATATATATATATATATATATATATATATATATATATATATATATATATATATATATAACATGAAAAAGTACTTATAGTAAATACTTGGTGGAAAGTAAAAACATATAGTGACAGACAACCTAAAGTTGACTTTTATGTTAATGAATTTGGACAATGCAGAATTTTTTTAATTGCACCATAAATATAAGACCTAAGATTAATATTAAGATTGTTTTAATTTCTTCTGTTAAGATTGGTTTAATTTCACGCAGATCATTGCTTTAAGTAGGCAATGATTGGGAATTCAGTTATTTATATTCCAAATAAATATAAAAAAAATAATATCAATATTGCTGTATAAATCATCATAAAAAATTATGCATTTGTTGTGAGTTATTTTAAAACATATACAACAAATTTTCTACCTAGCTGAATAGGAACAATAGCGCATACGCTTAGAATCAATATATTATTACAATGAATCAATATATTATTACAATGAATCAATATATTATTACAATGAATCAATATATTATTACAATGAATCAATATATTATTACAATGAATCAATATATTATTACAATGAATCAATATATTATTACAATGAATCAATATATTATTACAATGAATCAATATATTATTACAATGAATCAATATATTATTACAATGAATCAATATATTATTACAATGAAGCAATATATTATTACAATGAATCAATATATTATTACAATGAATCAATATATTATTACAATGATTCAATACATTATTACAATGAATCAAAGTATTCTCTGCATAACATTTAAAATTCGTTACATCAGTGGGTAAACTTCTGTTAAGATCTGTAAATTTCTGTTAAATGTAAACTTTTGTCGCAGGTTTGCGAGTCATTCGGTATGCAAATTGTTCTGGAATCACACCAACTTTTATTGGGATTGAGATGGACAATTGTTTAAGCAAATTTTTAACAGAAATATAGCAAGCAAAAATAAATAAATATATATATATATATATATATATATATATATATATATATATATATATATATATATGTATATATATATATATATATATATATATATATATATATATATATATATATATATATATATATATATATATATATATATATGAATGGTCCCCAGGACTATATGCAACTGAAAACTCACACCCAAGAAGTGACTCGAACCCATACTACCAGGAGAATTCTTTTAACCTAGTACTCCGTCGGAGCTTCGAACCACGACCACGGAAACAAAAGACTAGCGTTTTTGCGCCCAGGCTAAGAACACCCACAAATAAGAGAAGGTCCCAGCGAGAGACAACTGGTTTCCAACCGGGCGTTCGTAGCCTGATCGGTTGAACTCCAGTCTTCTGGTTCCCTGGCCTTGGGCTCGAGGCTACGATGTTGCAAGTAGAATGAAATGTTATTGATACGTTTATTGTAGTTTTGTAATTTATTTGTGTGTATATATATATGTTTTGTAGAAACCTGCATTTGCTCTTCTTGTTTTTTTTTTAAGATTGTATTTTCGTTTCATTGTTTTCTGTGTTTGATGCTCTAGGTTAAGTCTTCCTGAGGGGGACTTAGTTAAACTAAGTCTTCCATGTTCTTCCTTGTGATAATTACATTAGTTACTGGTACAGTTTTATTATTTATTAATCAATGATCAGTTCTTCTTTATGGATAAAAAAACAGCTCCCCCCTCCCCCCATCCCCCCTCTTTATTGTTTTAACACGTCTTGCTTTCTTCGAAAACAACACGTGTCTGTCTTACCTCGAAAACAACATGTGTCTGTCTTACTTCGAAAACAACACGTGTCTGTCTTACTTCGAAAACAACATGTGTCTGTCTTACTTCGAAAACAACATGTGTCTGTCTTACTTCGAAAACAACATGTGCCTGTCTTACTTCGAAAACAACATGTGTCTGTCTTACTTCGAAAACAACATGTGTCTGTCTTACTTCAAAAACAAAACGTGTCTGTCTTACTTCGAAAAGTGCAACACCTGTTTCAACAACACCTGTTTGTCTTTATTTCAACCTTAAGCCTAAATATTTTAGGACAAATATATGCAAATTTATGGTAAACAGAGTATATATATGTACTTTACTATGACGAAGAGAAATACAAATGTTGCATTTCATGTTTCTCGAGCTCTCTACAGCACCATGAGGGCAAAACTCTGCACTTTTCGGGGTGCTCAATAAATCACATTATTTGTATACTTTATGGTCGCTACGTGGCTGCTTGAATTCAATCCCTGTAAAATGTAAGGTAATGAAGATGGGAAAAGGAGAATAAAAACCAAGAGGTCTTTACCACCATGAAGGCAGGAAGGCAACTACAAGAAAATCGTAAGAACCACATGAAGAGGATTCGAACCTATGTTCTGAATACTCCCAAGCACACGGCTTATAAACCACTACCCCACGACATGGTCGCTTCAGTTGGAGCCTCAGGATCCTTAGAGGATCCTCAGGCTTCAACTCAATCGAATTAATGGATTCGAATCCTTTTCATGACTCCTACTGACTTTCTCATCGATACATCACGTCAATGTGATTGGGCAATAATGCCCAATCTTTGTAACTCGGAACTCATCTCACGGTGAAACTCTGGAACATTAATCGCGGTGACATGTTATCGTGTGACGGTGATATTGTGATTATTGCTATAATATGTCTCGTCTGGTTCTGTGATGTGGCACTGTTTGATGTTTATTGGCTTGGCAACCTTGCTGTTGAGTAACTGGTTGTGCCGTGACTGGTTACGTGTGACTGGTTATGAAGGACTGGATATAGATGACTGGATGCTCATTACTGGATATGAATGAATTAATGTGACTGAAGGGACATGTATTACTTGGTATGTTTGCTCGGACATGTATAGCTGGATATTCATGACTGAACATGAATAACTTTATATATATGACCATATTTACATAACTATTATATATATATAATAATATATATATCCAGCCAGATACAGTATATATGACTGCATCCGTATGACTAGTAAGCTAACTACTGACTCTCTCTCAGAGATGCCACCCACAACAGTTTCCTAACCCCAGGCTACTTATTGACCGCTACATAAACAAAAAGCCTGAGGTGAAAGCCAATGATACCTATAAACGATATTATCCTGCTGAGAGAATCAAACCCGGGATCATTTGGTTGTGAGCCGACTGTGCTGACATCCACGCTGCAACACCCCTGCAACTAAAGCAGGGTGTTGCAGTGTGTTTATGTTGTTGCGACACACACTCTCCACAATAGAGAAAAACAGTCAGCAGCTTTACACAATGATATGCTCGACGACCGGGCCGCGGAGACTCTAAGCCCCGGAAGCACCTCAAGGTATGATATGTTTTCTTCTCTCGTTGCCAACGTCAGCTTGGCATCTTGGCATCTTGGCATCAAGCTCTTCAGACGTTGACCAGACCACACACTAGAAGTTGAAGGGACGACGACGTTTCGGTCCGTCCTGGACCATTCTAAAGTCGATAGATTCTCAATCGACTTGAGAATGGTCCAGGACGGACCGAAACGTCGTCGTACCTTCAACTTCTAGTGTGTGGTCTGGTCAACATACTTCAGCCACGTTATTGTGACTCATCGTCTTCAGACGTTGACGAAGATTTTGTCAGACTCGAGGTTATCTTGCACGATAGCCAGCCTCAGCTACAAGGGTTGAAACACAAAAGTAGCTTCGGAACTACTGGCTAACGAATGCCATTAGTAAGGAATTATTCAAAGAGAGGAGATCACATGGCAGAAAATTATCAAGCAAGGATCTCACTTTCGGAACTGAATACAGGTTGTATAGAAACCGTCTTATCTAAATACCTAAGGAAATAGAGAGATTACCGCCACAAACAAGGATAAAATGACCCTCTGGAGATAATACAGGAACGTGTAAATTGATTAGTAAAGTTATCACAAATATTCTATACCTATGCAACTAGGAGCAACTAACCCAGGTCACAGGGTTTGTTGCACAAGCAACCATTACACCTCAGAGATACTATATCAGTTTGTGTCAGGTGGAATTAACTCATTGCATACTTCAGTTAAACAAACTATTTATTACGCCTGTAGTGTATAGAGTCCCAATGGCAGGGTATTCTGTTTTGTTTGTATCTGTTATGGAATAAATGCCAGCTGAGCTGTTCAGTATTTGTCATTTGGTCAGGTTGAATTAACTTAGATTATTCTTCTCCAATTCCAGTGCCAGTATTTTATTGTGTTTTCCCTTCTCCTCTGTTCACCTGTTTCTCCTCTTCTCTTCTTTCATCTCCGTCTGTCTCTTTTACTCACTGTACCTCTGTCTCTTCTCGTGCTCCTTTCTCTATCCACCTGTACGTCTTCTTACTCTCCTTCCATACATTCTTAACGTTTTATTCCTCTCTCTATTACTTCTCTAGTTTATCTGTAGCATTTATCTTTTCATCTCTCTTTCTCTCTCTCTCTCCTTCTCTCTCACACTACTCCACTTCATATGTCTCTAACTCGACTCTACTTCACCTCTCTCTAACACTACTCTTCTTCGTATCTCTCTAGCATCACTTTATTTCATCTCTCTCTAACACTACTCTTCTTCGTATCTCTCTAGCATCACTTTATTTCATATCTAACATCACTTAATTTCATCTCTCTCTAACACTTATCATCTATATCTCTCTCTAGCAGTCCTGGAATTTTGGAAGGTAAGTCCTGTAAGTAAATCTATTTCCAAATTGTTATTTTCATGACTTGTCACTTCTGTCTTAAAACACATGTCTGAGTATGTTTTTTTGTTTCACTTTAAATCATGTTTTTCCAGTATACTTTTCACTAAAGCCGTTACCTGTGTTTGAGACTTGAATCTTATGGTGGTATATTTTAGCCATGGCCAAGACACCCATTGTTGGACTTTGATCGAGCGAGCTGTTGTGGTTAAAGGCGAGACTTTCGGAATGGTTGAATTTAAGACTTCGTAGATATTCCCTTTAAGACTTTCGTAAATATTCTCTTTAACACTTAGTAAAGATTCCCTTTAAGACTTTCGTAAAGGTTCTGGTTAAGGTTTGGGAACTTTCGTAGATCCTAGTGGTTTTATTGGATATTGATCTATTGAGCTGTTGTGGGATTAGGATCGGTAAAGGCTGCGTGTAAGAGCCTGGTAACTTCCATTGATCCCTGTGGACCTTGTCGTCGGACACTGATCTAGTGAGCTGTTGTGGGGGGAAAAGGCCAAGATTTTCGCCAAGACTGAGAGACAGAAAGAGCAAAACTAGGTAGCAATTAGTATAATTAAGGTCAACCTGCCGAGTTGACTGTGTTTGCTGGGGGAGGGGGGGCGCCCCCCCCCCCCAGCAAACAGGACGGGGGGGGGGGGGGCCAGGATCCATGCTTTTGATTCCTCATCAACACAATACATTATAATTTATATGTTCAAAATAATATGTTCCTCCCCCGACCTGTCCAAGTGGTTGGTGCACTATTCCTTTCCCCCGTCCCACCCCAAATCCTTATCCTGATCCCTTCCAAGTGCTTTAAAGTCATAATGGCATGGCACTTTCCCCTGATAATTAACAAATTCCCCCCCCTAAAAAAAAACTTAAATATCACTTTCAATAAATATATGATGGGACATATTAAACAAAAATTCCTTTTTACAAAATGTATCTTGTAAAATAGCACCTGTTTTACATGGACATAATATGATAGGATTTTTTTTTATAATCCATCATGAAAATACAACAAACACCACAAGTTAAAAATTCATAGTTCAAATTTACAATGAATAAAATTAACAATTTGTTGAGTATATTTTCCATTATTATTTTTCTATTTCAATAATAATAATTAGCTGACGGCAAATAAAATACTTGTTAATTCCTTAACAAAATCTCTTAAACTCTATAAATAGCACTCTGTAAACATGAAATAATTCAGAATGAATTTATCCTGAGAAAACAAGAGAGGGAACAATATTGATCTATCAGTTTTTACTACAGAGGTCGGTGGTGGATTTGAAAAAAAAAATAAATACAATTAATTTGTAAATGGAAATTTGTAAATGGAAATGATTTACAGAGAAGTGATGTGTACCGGAAGCTTCTCTTATGCGTTGTCACATTATACATCTTATCGTAGATAACATTTCATTCAGGTAATGAGGTAATGTTCCAAGATGACAGTGAATGTTGCTTCAATTGACAGTGAATGTTGGCTCAATTGACAGTGAAAGTTGGTTCAATTGACAGTGAATGTTGGCTCAATTGACAGTGAAAGTTGTTTCAATTGACAGTGAATGTTGGCTCAATTGACAGTGAATGTTGGCTCAAGTGACAGTGAATGTTGGCTCAATTGACAGTGAATGTTGGCTCAAGTGACAGTGAATGTTGCTTCAATTAACAGTAAATGTTGGCTCAAGTGACAGTTAGTGTTTTCACTTGATTTTTCACTTTCACTTTCTTAAACAACAACCACAATAACAACAACGTTGCGTTCGGGACGTATAAGTCCCATTCCGACCCCGTTATAATCTCCACCGGTCAGTATTAGACCTATAGAGCACTTAACCATTGTCTATGCCATGGTCAGAGACGACCTGCTGCCTCGAACACTTCCCACCTGGTGCTGGAGACACTAGTTAAATCGACGAAGCCAGAACAGTTTACTGAACCTACCAGAGACCTATAACTATGCATAGTTAGGTCCCTAAATACTATATAATAATGTTATTGACTATATCCTATATAATACTACACTATATAATAATAATTCACATATGATTTTTTTGTAATAATAAGTGTAAAAGAATTCATTGCCAGTGAACTGTCTACTGTCAAGTCACTGTCAAGTCACTGTCAAGTCAATTTAAACACTCTACTGGTCAGTCTTTTGACTGACAGCTTTGGCTGAGGATGAGACGAACTACAATTAATTGTCAAGACAACAAAGGCACCTGACCCAGCCTATCCAATAGGCCTAACTGAACAAAATTATAATATACTGTATAATAACACATATTTTGTAGAACATGTCAACTTGTTATAATAAAGTTCCTAAACTTTAATGCGACTTCGTGAACAGCCGCAGCTCTGACGAGCATAGAACCTTAACACTATCCGCGAAGGCAGGGGACAGGAGCTAGAACCTCACTCACAGATTCAGAGCGAGCAGACACGCAGCCAAACTCAACCACCTCGACGATCTGGGAACTTTGGTCGACCAATCAGAAGCACATGGCCCACCGACCCAAGTGAGGATGCTGCGTCGACGGACCCAGGTGAGGATGCTGCGTCGACGGACCCAAGTGAGGATGCTGCGTTGACCGACCCAGGTGAGGATGCTGCGTCGACGGACCCAAGTGAGGATGCTGCGTTGACCGACCCAGGTGAGGATGCTCTGTCGACCGGCCCAAGTGACGATGCTGCGTCGACCGACCCAAGTGAGGATGCTGCGTCGCCCGACCCAGGTGAGGATGCTTCGTCGACCGACCCAGGTGAGGATGATGCTGCGTCGACCGACCCAGGTGAGGATGCTGCTGCGTCGACCGACCCAAGTGAGGATGCTGCGTCGACCGGCCCAAGTGAGGATGCTGCAGCTGTATTGACCACCACAGTGATGACCACCTCAGCACACTCTGCCATTTGTTACTCTTGAGTGCTCGAACTTTTTCCAGACTATTGACAAATGTTTCCAGGTTTACCTATTTCTCACAGGGATGTGTTTCCCCCCCCTCCTCCTCCTCCTCCCCCCCCCTCCTCCTCCCCTCCCTTCCTGACCCTTCTCTAACAAGCAACCTGTTGTTACCCGGCACTGCACACAAGCACCAAGGGGACAATAGATTATAACAGGTTTAATACAAGTTGATGAAGACGTTATGGGCTAAGCATCATATACATATATATTAAAGTCACCTCCCCTTTTTGGGCCTTGATTAATTTTCAGCACTCTGTGTTCTCCTATAGGTATTCAGAATATGGATCTATATATCTTGTACGTTGCGGTCAAGTCTCACCTGCATCTTCGATTGTCTTGCTCTGTAAGACTGAGTTTTTGTTCAATTTGGCATCGCTAATTTGATCCATTTTTTAAGTATTATACTCGTTTATAATCTTGTGTTTATGTTAGCAAGTAGTAAAGTCATATGCATACAGTATTTTGCATAAATCTTTATCAGTTTCAGATTTCTGGTTAACAATGTATACGCCTAGAAACTGTCGTATATATGTTTATCTTCAGTTTTCTGAATGTTTGTTTACTGAAATTCGAGGATGCTGTTCAGAAAAGTTGCACACTCTACTGATGATATCCTGTTTATCTGATGTTCTGCCAATAATTCAGGTGTTACGTGCACCATTGTGTTCCTATCCTTTTAGGATACCAGCAGGTGTTTTGCACTCTGCTGGAGGATTAATATCCTCCTTTGATCTGCTCCCATTCTCATCACCTTGCATCTACAAAGATTGATCTCCAGCAGCCACAATACAAACCATTTCTGCAGATATGCTCCACATACTCCTGAAACTTTCTCGTACATGCTATCCCCTAAATTCCTCTTTAAGTGTTTATCCATTAATGCGAAAGTATTATTTTAATTAATTTATTTAATTACGTATTATTTTCAATATTTCATGTCGTGAACACCGGCCCACTGGAGAGTCTAACAAAGACACTGACACAATGCCAGTCTTAAAGGTCTTGATAAAAATATTACACTTAACATTTATTCAATGCTTCCTAATATATTTTAACAGCGTCTTCAGTCTATGCTAATGATTCTACTCCATTTTCTCCCATTTTTTTTTTACTCTCAAAATTCGTGCTATAACTTCTGTAAATGTGATCAGATTTGACTCTTACATTTTTATTACGTGAAAGGATTTCAAATATCAGGAAATTCTGACCACATATTGTTGATTTGTGGATTTAGTAAAGATGAAAAATATAATTTCCGTTTAATATGGCATGATGAATGGGTGGAGGGGGGGGGGGAGGGGGGTCTCTCCTGCATGAGTGGAGGGGGGGGGAGGGGGTCTCTCCTGCATGGGTGGAGGGGGGGGGGGGAGGGGGGTCTCTCCTGCATGAGTGGAGGGGGGGGAGGGGGTCTCTCCTGCATGGGTGGAGGGGGGGGGAGGGGGTCTCTCCTGCATGGGTGGAGGGGGGGGGGAGGGGGTCTCTCCTGCATGGGTGGAGGGGGGGGGAGGGGGTCTCTCCTGCATAGGTGGAGGGGGGGAGGGGGTCTCTCCTGCATGGGTGGAGGGGGGGAGGGGGTCTCTCCTGCATGGGTGGAGGGCGGGGGGGGGGTCACTCCTGCATGGGTGGAGGGGGGGGGGGGAGGGGGGTCTCTCCTGCATGGGTGGAGGGCGGGGGGGGGCACTCCTGCATGGGTGGAGCGGGGGGGTCACTCCTGCATGGGTGGAGTGGGGTCACTCCTGCATGGGTGGAGTGGGGTCACTCCTGCATGGGTGGAGTGGGGTCACTCCTGCATGGGTGGAGTGGGGTCACTCCTGCATGGGTGGAGGTGGGCCACTCCTGCATGGGTGGAGGTGGGCCACTCCTGCATGGGTGGAGTGGGGTCACTCCTGCATGGGTGGAGGGGGGTCACTCTTGCATGGGTGGAGGTGGGCCACTCTTGCATGGGTGGGTCACTCCTGCATGGGGTGTAAATAGTCACTCGTCTTCTATACTCAATGTAAATTTCTGACGCCCATACAGATTTCTCCTCTAACTCACTATTGAAATAACTAGTAAAATAGTTTCCGCAAATTAGTTATAAATTCTGAGCTCCATAGAAAATTACATCAAAAACAATAAAACACCTTTGCTCTAACTGAACACCTTTACTAAAAAAAAAAGGGCACATAGGAATACTGGAAACTGCAGAAAGCCTTTTCTGGACCATATGAAGCAGTTCCCGTTTATTTCAGTCCAACCACTTGGGCTGGACGGTAGAGCGACGGTCTTGCTTCATGCAGGTCGGCGTTCAATCCCCGACCGTTCAGGTGGTTGGGCACCATTCCTTCCCTCCGTCCCTTCCCAAATCCTTACCCTGACCCCTTCCCAGTGCTATATAGTCGTGATGGCTTGGCGCTTTTCCCCCTGATAGCTCCCTCCTGTTTATTTCCACCTAAACTCATTCACAAATATGTCTAACCCACGGGATGAATAATCTGAAAATATGTTAACCCACGAAGGAAAAATTAAACCAGAATTCACCTGAGCGGTTTCGTGTTAGTCAGCACACTATTACCTCACAAGACACCTTCCGGTTCGTATAAATATATTTAAGTGTTATTTCAGCGACGGTGCTTTTGATAATGTGTTGAATAATACAGAATGCGCTCATAACAATTCCGGTGTCATTTTTCCTTCGTGGTTAAATATTTTCACATTATTTATCACGTGTTAATGTTTTCGTGATTTACACACACACACACACACACACTATATATATATATATATATATATATATATATATATATATATATATATATATATATATATATATATATATATATATATATATATATATATATATATATAAGTTTGTGAGGGTACCACCTCTGGTGCCAATGTGAGGACCCATAGCCTCGGAGAAGAAAATAAAAAGTATTCAGAGGAGACCTTGTGGTTTCTCACTGAACACTAATATTATCTTCTCCTACCACCCCCATTCTTTTGTATGTACACATATATATTTACTTTATTTGAACTTTGTTACAAAAAAGGAGTTATATATGGGTTACAAAGATGGTTATCATAGGTTGTCGAGTTCCTCCAGCTCCTCAGATGGCGGGCAGGAACCCTGGATGCAGTGCGCATTTCCCCTCTGTATCGCCACTCTGAGGCGCTGGAAAAGAAAGCTTGCAGCTCTTGGGTCCCTTGTTGTTTCAATGAGCCTAGAACCCAGTTCCTTCAAAAAACTGGTAGCACTTTTACCCCAGGCGCCGAGTGTCTCAGAAGCAATGGGGACAAAATTGTAGTGGTGATCCAGTTCTCTATACTTACGGGATTTGGCTGCTTCCCTGTGGGTGGCAGCGCCACCTGGTTGTGCAACACTGAGGTTAATGTAGGTGTTAGCCAGGGTTGATACGCACGTGTAGTCCCATACCAACTGCTTGTCATTCTTCCAGGGGTTCACTGTGATACCATCTGGGCGACCAATAAGAGCATCAGAGTTACGGGGCGTTAGGTAACGGGGCTCTCTTTCAGCTGGGCATCCAGCTGTGGTGAGGCTCCTCTTGATGATGTCGTTAACTTCACTGTGCCTCGAGTGCCATCCCCCTGTGCTTTGGCAGAGTAGGCCATGGTGGCCGTACCTGTCAGCCACCACCTCGCCGCAAATACACCTATATCTGGTGTGGATTGGGGCAGCAAGGCGAAGGGCCACAGCAATTCGGAGGGCGTGTGGTGTGAGACGCGTGCCAGTTGCCGACATTGGGGTTGCTAACAGGAAATCCCCTGCATGTGGTGCTGCTACTGCTGTGAGGCGAGCAATATATATATATATATATATATATATATATATATATATATATATATATATATATATATATATATATATATATATATATATATATATATATATTTGTTTTTTAAACCTATATATATCTTAAAGTACGATACAAATTCGTTATGAGGATGCGATACACAAAGTTTTTACAAAGTAGTAACGTTATAAATAACCATTCTGGTTACATTATGTGTTGGGGTATAGATGGACCAAATTTTCACATTAAACTTTTGGGAAAAAATAAACAAAAAAAACCTTGGCAGCTATATTAGCCTGTGGATAATACATTACCTTCATTTTAACATTTTTACAGAGGTCAGGAATGATAACCAACACTGTTATTGCTTTCCGTTATCTGTTATGCAAATTACATCAGCCTGACAATGCCAGCACACACACCACGATTCACTGGGATTTTATCCTACACGAGAAGGATATTACGAAACACTGTGACGGAGTATCTCCAAAGTGAGACATAGCAAAGGACTTTGGCGATTTTTTCTGAATGGTTGAGCTGAGGAAGATCTTGTGTGCTGTCTAGTTTATGATAGAGGTATAATTAGTGGTGGCCTTGACATATTTTAGGTATATTTTGTGACATACGTATGCATACTGTTGGTTTCGGGACAGACTTATGTTATAAATGTGCTTGAAAAATTGATTCTCTGTTGTTACCGGAAATATAATTACCAATGAATTCCAAAGCAGCGCCCATGGACTGTTGCTTACTTGCTCTAGGGTTAATTCGTCTTCATGTGAATAGTATATACATATAGTTTAACTCTGTCCCCCTGACTACTCTTGTCAAAACCAAGATCCGCATCACATTATAACTAAAACCCAGATGTTGATCAACACAAACCGTGGGTTTTCTCCTGTGATCCATGAGAGCGATCACTTGTGTAGGAACTCACACGGTTAGAGATCCCTGGTGTGAATAGTGCACTGCGTCACTAATAAGTAATGTCGCTTCTTCAGATTCCAGAGAACAGGTCGGATAGACGAGTGCCTCGCATCGGCCGCTGTCAATCCCTTGTCAGTCTCTAAATATCTCTTACCATCAACCAGGTACTGGATAGGAGGTGGTCCTCGCCAACCTTCCATCGCCATAATGCTCGTCTAAGCTACAACTAATCCCAACAACACATTCGCTAATTTGAACACACAATTTTAACATATTTGAACATATCTCGAATATAAAATAGTATTCACACATAAATTTATTTATTTAAGAGTTATCAATTGCACGATAGATAATTTGTCGTCTGATATTTCTTCTCTAATAGAGAGCACCTCCTCTCAGTATTATTTTTCTTCAGCTCTGTTGCAAGGAGTGACATAATCAAAGACTGAAATAATCTCAGAAGACAGAGTTTGAGACGTTATGCGGACCTGTCACTTGTTGTCACAGAAATCACAATTGCGTGATGCCTCAAGGCGACATCTATGACGATGTCGTAGCTCAGTCGATTAAGGCAGCGTCTGGGATGCTCTCGGACGCAGGTTCGAATCCTCGTCACGGCCGTTGTGGATTTGTTCATTTGTTGTGACAGATCTTCCAGTGTTATGTCCGGTCACCTGACCTGCTGAACACCGTAGGCTCGTATGGCATCAGACCTCTTCCATGTATCATTTAGTGTGACCTAAATAATACATAAAACACACACACTCACTTTTCCTGTACTCACCTAGTTGTGCTTACGGGGTTTAGCTCTGGCTCTTTGATCCCGCCTCTCAACTGTCAACTGGCGTCCTGTGTGTGTGTGTGTGTGTGTGTGTGTGTGTGTGTGTGTGTGTGTGTGTGTGTGTGTGTGTGTGTGTGTGTGTGTGTGTGTGTGTGAGCGCGTGTGCGTGTATACTCACCTAGTTGTGCTTGCGTGGGTTGAGCTCTGGCTTTTTGATCCCGCCTCTCAACTGTCAATCAACTGGTGTACAGATTCATGAGCCTACTGGGCTCTATCAAATCTACATTTGAAACTGAATATTCAAATGTAGTATTCAAGTCTGCCTCCATCACTACTTAATGCATTCCATTTACTAACTACTCTGACACTGAAAACAAAATTCTAATGTCTCTGTGGCTCATTTGGGTACTAAGTTTCCACCTGTGTCCCCCTTGTTCGTGTTCCACCCGTGTTAAATAGTTTGTCTTTATCCACCCTGTCAATTCCTCTCAGAATTTTGTAGGTGGTAATCATGTCTATTCTTACTCTTCTGTCTTCAAGGGACATGAGGTTTATCTTCCGTAACCTTTCCCTGTAGCTCATGCCTCGCGGTTCTGGGACTAGTCTGGTGGTATACCTCTGAATCTTCTCTAACTTTATTTTGTGTTTAACTAGGTATGGACTCCTGGCTGGAGCTGCATTCTCCAGGATTAGTCTGACATAAGTGGTATACAAGGTATTGAACGATTCCTTACGCAAGTTTCTAAAGGCAGTTCGTATGTTCGCCAATCTAGTATATGCCGCTGAGGATATCCTTTTGATAAGGGCTTCTGGGGACAGGTTCGGTGTGATATCAACCCCCAGATCTTTCTCTCTATTTGACTCTTGCAGGATTTCACTTCTCAGATGGTATCTTTTGTTCAGCCTCCTGCTCCCTTCACCTAATTTCATTACTTTACACTTTCCTCAGTTGAAATTTAGCAGCCATTTTCTAGACCATTCCTCCAGTTTGTCCAGGTCATCCTGTAATCTCTGTTTATCTTCATCTGTCTTGATTCTTCTCAGAATTTTTGAATCATCAGCAAACACTGAGAGGAATGAGTCTATTCCCTCTAAAAGATCGTTTACATATAACAGAACAAGATAGGTCCAAGTCCAGAGCCCTTTGGGACTCCTCTGGCAACATCTCGCCACTCTGTCTCTCCCCTCACAGTTACTCGCTGTTTCCTGTTGCTTAGGTATACACCCTTATCCACTGGAGAATCCACTTTTCTATCCACTTTTACTCCTACCTGTTGCTCCAACTTTTGTAACAGCCTATTATGGGGGTACTGTGTCAAAGGATTTCTGACAATCTACGAAAATGTAGTCTGCCCACCCGTCTCTTCCTTGTCTAATTTTTGTCTATTAAGACAAAACAGGGTTCCATTAACCCTGTGAGGGACGATTTACCATCTCTGAACCCATGCTGGTGAAGTGTTACAAAGCAATTTTCCTCCAGAAGTTCTATGAGCCTTTTCCTCACTATCTTCTCCATCACCTTGCATAGTAAAGAAGTTAGGGAAATTGGCCTGTAGTTCAATGCCTCTTGCCTATCACCCTTTTTGTATATTGGGACTATATTAGCTGTGAACAAATTCACAAGGGCCGTGACGAGGGGTTCGAACCTACATCCAAGAGGATCCCAGACGCTGTCTTAATCGACTGAGCTACTACAAATCCCTTATGGATTTGTTCATTTGATGTATCACGCTATTGTGATTTCTGTGTGTACATTAGATGTCTTCCAGCTTTCCGGTAGGTCTCCTGTTTCCAGTGACTTGTTATACGCCATAGAGAGTGGCACGCTTAGTAGGTCTACACCATCTTTCAGTACCCATGGTGAGATTCTGTCAAGCCCAACAGCCCTTGTCACATTCAGCTCCAACAGATTCCTTTTGACCTCATTACTTGTGAGCTCAAATTCGTCCAAGGTTGCTTGGTTTACCGCCTCCTCTCTTACTAAAGGGGCTTCTTCTTGCTCTATTTTGAAGTCCTGGAATCTGATGTTGAGTTATTCACACACCTCCTTGTCATTCTCTGTGTATCTGTTCTCCCCTTTTCTCAATTTCATCACTTGTTCCTTCACTGCTGTTTTCCTCCTGATGTGGCTGTGGAGCAGTTTTGGTTGGGTCTTGGCTTTACGCACAATGTCATTTTCATACTGTCTCTCTGCTTCTCTCCTCACTCTGAGCTACACATTCCTGGCTTTTTGGTATCTCCCCTTGATCTCTGGTGTTCTGTTATACCTGTAGTTTCTCCATGTTCTTGTACTCAACTGCTTCGCTTCCGCACATTCCTGATTGAACCATGGACTCTTCTGATGCTTTTCATTTTTCTCTTTTTGGGCCGGGATAAACCTGGCTGCAGCTTCCTGACACATCTGGGTGACAAAGTTTATCATATCCCGTACAGTCTTTTCTCTGAGTTCTGTTTCCCATGGTATTCCCCTTAGGAAGTTTCTCATCTCGTCATGTGTGTGTGTCTTCGCCTAGTTGTATTCACCTAGTTGTGCTTGCTGGGGTTGAGCTCGGCTCTTTTGGCCCGCCTCTCAACTGTCACTCACATGTTACTAACTACTATTTTTTCACACACACACACACACACACACACACACACACACACACACACACACACACACACACACACACATACACACACATACACACACACACACACACACACACACACACACACACACACATACACACACATACACACACACACACACACACACACACACACACACACACACACACACACACACACACACACAACTTCCCAACACACAACATAACCACAATATTTTTTTAACCCCCATTACAACCTCAGAGCAACGTTATCTAAAGCAACGTTGTAATAACGTTGTGTATTTTGTTATGTTATGTGTTGTTGTGTGTATTTGCTGGGATGTCATTCACGCCGCCGAAAATAAACATTTTTCCTCAAAATCGGGGGAAAAAACAGCAGTCAAACCCTATGAGAACTAAAAAGCTCTTCGTTGAGAGAGAGAGAGAGAGAGAGAGAGAGAGAGAGAGAGAGAGAGAGAGAGAGAGAGAGAGAGAGAGAGAGAGAGAGAGAGAGAGAGAGAGAGAGGCATCCCCTAAGGGCCGGAATCCACAGCTTTGTCAGGTGCATAGTGCATAGTAAAGTTCACAGGATGGAACATATTTACATGTCATGGAAAAAAGTACAGACTGGGTGTATCAACCCGGCGTGTGGGCCGTCGGGGTTTTTAAGGAAAAATACATAGATGTGGGTGTGGGTGGGGGGTGGGGGGGGGGCTGAGGATTATCAGACAGTCTAGTGGTGTCTCTTTCAGACCTGTAATTTCGCGCTGGAATGCATACTGAAGAAATCTGAAAGAAAGCTAAGTAAACATACAACGTAGTATTCACACACACACATATATATATATATATATATATATATATATATATATATATATATATATATATATATATATATATATATATATATATATATATATATATAACAGTAATAGACAGTAAATTACCATCGACAGTAAAAAGAAACATAAGAAATATTGAGAAAATTCGTGTTAGAATTATTAATCTTACTTTTTCGGACATATTTAACAACATATGTTTACAAGAAAGACTGCTACCAAAATATACTAATATATATACTAATATATATATATATATATATATATATATATATATATATATATATATATATATATATATATATATATATATATATATATATATACATATGAACACATGCACACGTATAAACATGCAGTAAACTGTCGCCAGAGGAACACAAAGAACATTGTGAGACCAAAATTGCAATATGCAGCATTTGTATGGTGCCCAAATCTCAAGAAGCACATAAATAAACTGGACAAGGTACAACGTCACACTACAAAATGGCTTCCGGAACTACAAACCTTAGAGTTACGAGACGAGACTAGAGGTATTAAACGTGCCAAAACTAGAAGATAGAAGAAAAAGAGGTGACAGGATCACCCCTTACAAAATACTAACAGGAATCGATCATATTGACTAAGATGAATTCCTGAAACCAACAACTTTATGAACAAGAGGACACAGATTCAAGCAAACAAAAGTGCCGAAAAAATTAGAAAGTTTTCTTTTGCAAACAGAGTGGTAGAGACGGTTGGAACAAACTAAGAAGGTGGTGGAGGCCAAAATCGTCAGTAGTTTAACTGTTACACGTAGTTAGTAGTTACATGACAAAGCGTACTGGGAAGACGGGACACAACGAGCGTAATTCTCACCCTGTAACTACACAGGTAATTACACTTAGGAAATTACACATACACGCATATGGACATGAAAGCACTCAGTTCCAAGAGGATATTTAATTGGGTTCACCTTCCGCCAGAGTGGGGGTCACCTACCACTCAAATGGACTCACCAACCACTTGTAAGGGGATCGGGTGTTCAGTTGATTAACATGGACTACTGTGCGTGACTGAAAAGATCAAACCATCAACGGAGAAAAAATGGAAATGCGTAGAATTTGTGATTCACGATTGCAATCTTCTTCGTGGGAATTTACAAATCAGTTACTAACTGCACAAAGATGTTTTCACAACATCCAGATTAGTTATATTATGAGAAAATTCACGTTCGTGTTACCTGTTAATTATTCAATGGTGTAAATATATATTTTACAATCAAAAACTTCAAAAGGTTGCATTTAACCAATCGGAAAATTTAACAGGTTACTTTATACAATAGTGAATCAGTCGGTTGTATTCATCAACCGAGAACTTTGATTACTTGTATTCAACCAGCGACAGCATCGATGAATTGTATTCTACGGCCTAATCAGCGTTTGTTTAAGTAGACGACAAGAAGCAGAAGCGGTGCAGTGTTTGTGAACAAACACATCCCCCCACCCCGGCCTTAGGGGGGGGGGGGACACTTAAGAGCTCTCTCAAACACAACAAAGTATAGTATAAGACCCATAATGGCTAAATTACTGTCTTATAATTACCTGAGTCTCTCTCACTCTCTCTCTCTCTCTCACTCTCACTCTCTCTCTCTCTCTCTCTCTCTCTCTCTCTCACTCTCTCTCTCTCTCTCTCTCTCTCTCTCTCTCTCTCTCTCTCTCTCTCTCACTCTTACATCACCGTAAAGAATATGACGTCTGGAGTAGGAACTGCAGGCACAAATACAAGCATTTCAGCAACGTTATTTTTTGAGGATGTCACAACGTTGTTAGAACGTACATAGGCCAAAATGGACGTAGCACGTACCAAGTTAAAAATCGTTGTTGTTATATGGAATGTGTTTGCTGGATATCTTTTTATTATCTAATTCTAGTTTTGATAACAATTGCCTTCTATTGTATTATTGTTTGGTGGTTTAAACTGTAGATTTTAACTCTATGTTTTTTTTATATAGAAATCTTTTGATTAAATTCTGAATTGCTCTGATCAATATGTTGCGAATTGCAGACTCCTATGATAAGACTTATAAAATAGTCTTTCAAAGCAGTTTGCTCAGAAATCTGCTTGCATCTGTAGGCTATCTTTAATATTCTTTCCTCCGGCCTCTCCGCCTCCACATAAATTTTCCTCATTCTTTTATAGCCAATATTGTAAAGCAATTTTGAGAAAATCCTAAAATAGTCGAATAAGCGTCACTGACGTGATTCAAGATGTGAAATGTTCCTTAATCAACACACAACGTTCCTTAAGCCAAAATGTTGTGGTTACGTTGATATAAGGTTATAACCACGTCGAAACAACGTTAAATATAAACGTTGGTATTGCATTATGAAACAACGTAAAACCACAATGTTGGGACGACGTTGAGAGTCCGTCCAAAGGTTTCAGCAGCGCAGGTAATTCTTTGGCTTCGAAATGTTGCTGAGCTCGCAATTCTTAACTCAGTTTTGCTGATTTCACGTATTGAGGCCGACCTCTATAATCAGCCTTTTTCAGACGGTGGGTGAGGCTACGGACGTAGCCTCTCCTTACACTAAATGTGTCACACTTTTGACGCAATCGACTTAAACAAAAAACTACTGTTTTTACGTGTTAACGTAAAACAGTAGTGGTTCAGTCAATTTGAAATCATTATGGAGCTTACGAACACCGGTTTCGAATGGTTAGGAGGGTTGCTAAGTCTGGTTATACACTTCTGGTTAGGCAAAACTACTTCAGGTTTATCACTTATTAAATCAAATACAAGATTATTGCCTAATTAATATCCTGTTCCACAATGAACTGTAATGTATTTCGTTGTTATTATCCGGTTAATTCATTTGAGTTAGTTTTTTTTTTTGAGATATATACAAGAGTTGTTACATTCTTGTACAGCCACTAGTACGCGTAGCGTTTCGGGCAAGTCCCTGGAATACGATCCCCGCCGCGAAGAATCGTTGTTACAACCAAGTACACATTTTACTGTTGAGTTAAACAGAGGCTACAGTTAAGGAATTGCGCCCAGTAAATCCTCCCCGGCCAGGATACGAACCCATGGCAAAGCGCTCGCGGAACGCCAGGCGAGTGTCTTACCACTACACCACGGAGACTAAAAGTTTGGGTCATTTTAGTGCGTAATCCGGAAGAAGTGATAAGTATGTCTTCTCTTATCTGTTAAGGAAATGTAGAATTGTTGATTTATTCATATAACAGTGGACGGGAGTAAAGGAATGAAGATTATGTATCTCATCCTAGACTTATTTCTACAAAAGTCGCTAAATGTACTATCAGTGAATGCTGTCACATCGCAACCCATCCTCCTGTTTAGATAGTACTTTTTAGTAACTGTGTGGACCATTGTATGTATATTGACATAAAAGGCAATTAGGTAGTAGAATTTGAGACTATTCACTTTGAAGAGCCCCCCCCCCCTCTCCCCCCCAAAAAAATAACTTAAATATTCCTAAGCCTAGTAGAGCACACACACACACACACACACACACACACACACACACACACACACACACACACACACACACACACACATATATATATATATATATATATATATATATATAACATATATATATATATATATATATATATATATATATATATATATATATATATATATATATATATATATATATATATATGTATGTCTGTGTGTGTGTGTGTGTGTAACCTAACTCAAACCTAATCTAACTCAACCGAGCCTAACACAGCCTGCTCTAAGCTAAGCCATCTTAACCTAATGACATGTGCGGTTTTAACCAACGGAAAATTAGCTTAATCGAATCGTCTCATGTACAATTCGACCATACGGACCCGGGCCTTCTCTCAACATGCCATCCTCTCAACTAATTCGGGTGTATGTTGCGTTATTGCAAGCAATGTAGCAAACACAACATACTGTGAGCAGCTCAGAAAAATCCTCGTTTTCTATGGATTCGGTTGTTTAGGTTGGGTGGGTAGCATGGGTTTGTGCATTTTGGGTTAGATAAGGATAGTGGATTTTGTACGTTTTGTCAAATCGAGGAAATGGGATGTTCTGGACGACAGGAAAGAGTGTGATCATGAGAATTTGTATTATGTGTTCATCCTGTCCTCCTAAGGTTTCCCAACGTGAAGTTAATGTGTCCTCTTCTAACCTACCAGAGGACCCAAAACAGAAAACGGGACAGTACGTCACTTTCGCGAGTCGCTTTCATTTTCTAGTACTACAATTTTTGGCCTTTTGTAACGCATACGCGATAAAAACGAAGTTCTTTTTAAGAGAACAGGTTGATGTGAATTGAATAAACACAACGTTTACAGATGGAGATTTTATTTCGAGATGGAAGGGAGACTCTTCAAGACTGGAGGGAGAGGGATGACGACCTGTTTCTCAAATGACCTTTCCATGAAATTAAAATAAATTATATTAAGTGTATAGTACTTGAGGATGGACACTCCGGTCACACTTAAGCAACTAACGAAATGAAGCAATCCATGAACAAATCCACAAGGGCCGTGACGAAGATTCGAACCTACGTCCGAGAGGATCCCAGACGCTGCCTTAATCGACTGAGCTACGACATGGTATAAGAATTGCAACCGGGAAATCAACTTGACCTACCACGGATCCTGCAGCCTCTCCGAGACACAAACCAGGTTTTTACACAATTCTCCCAGACGCATCTGGAATCTTCTCGGACGTAGGTTCGAATCCTCGTCACGGCCCTTGTGGATTTGTTCATTTGATGCATCGAAATGAGAAATCTATTGTGATTTCTGTGTGTAATGAAGCACTCCATCTTACGAAGCATCTGAAAAGTCAAGTATAGTCTGTCCTTACGAAGTAACCGAGATATGAAGCAAGTTGCCAAATGATGCAATTGATGATTGATGTAGTTCTCGAGCAGCTCGGACTTGAAGCAACTCACCTTCTGAATGTGAGAAGATGAGCGAATTTCCAAACTTTTTGATGGTGCTTTTTTGTAGTTGTGGAGTTAAAAGCTTTTTTCTGGAGACATGCGAAAGTTTGGCTCGGGAATGAGCCCAAAATTAAGCTTTATTAAAGTTGAATTGGACTGAACTGCAAATTTACCTTAGATAAGGAATAATGATAATGGCTTTGACAGTAAATCAGAATACTGTTGAAGTGAAGCTATCTATAACAGGGATTCCTAACTAGGGGGGATTTTTCATATTCCAGCAGGGAAGAATTTGGAAATCGAGTTGGGAAATTGGATTTACCAAAGGGGGGGAGGGGGGGGGGATTATAGAGGTGTTCCAGGGGAAGGTAATCTGGATATTAAAGCAGGGGAGTTGTACATTCTCCAGGGAAGGAATTTACATATTCTAGGGAAAAACGTATTACATGGGGTAAAATCTGGATATTTAAATTACCGGCAAAAAAATATATAATAATAATTAGCCGTGTTTCGATTAAAACGGAAACACGGATTAAAGTTAGAACGACGTTGTTATAACGTTAATGTAGTACAAGTAACGTAATTACGTTCAGACGCTTAGTGATGGTGAGGCAAGTGTTGAGACACTTAGTGAAGGTGAGGCAAGTGTTGAGACACTTAGTGATGGTGAGGCAAGTGTTGAGACACTTAGTGATGGTGAGGCAAGTGTTGAGACACTTAATGATGGTGAGGCAAGTGTTGAGACACTTAGTGATGGTGAGGCAAGTGTTGAGACACTTAGTGATGGTGAGGCAAGTGTTGAGACACTTAGTGATGGTGAGGCAAGTGTTGAGACACTTAATGATGGTGAGGCAAGTGTTGAGACACTTAGTGATGGTGAGGCAAGTGTTGAGACACTTAGTGATGGTGAGGCAAGTGTTGAGACACTTAGTGATGGTGAGGCAAGTGTTGAGACACTTAATGATGGTGAGGCAAGTGTTGAGACACTTAGTGAAGGTGAGGCAAGTGTTGAGACACTTAGTGATGGTGAGGCAAGTGTTGAGACACTTAGTGATGGTGAGGCAAGTGTTGAGACACTTAGTGAAGGTGAGGCAAGTGTTGAGACACTTAGTGATGGTGAGGCAAGTGTTGAGACACTTAGTGATGGTGAGGCAAGTGTTGAGACACTTAGTGATGGTGAGGCAAGTGTTGAGACACTTAGTGATGGTGAGGCAAGTGTTGAGACACTTAGTGAAGGTGAGGCAAGTGTTGAGACACCTAGTGACGGTGAGGTAAGTGTTGAAACACTAATATCTTAAAATAATTATGTTTAGTTCAGTAACTCTTGTCCTTCTCTATCCTTATAACCCCCCCCCCTTATTACCTAGTCACCACAACCACAACCACCACCACAATAACCACCACCACTATCACCACATCCAACACCACCACCATCACCACCACCACGACAACCACCACCACGGGCACATCCACCACCACCAACACTCCAACACCAATCACCACCATTTCAACAATCATCACAACCACCCCCCAACAACTTCCACTACCACCAAACAACCAGTCATCTCCCTCAGCACGGAAACTACACAATCACTCGCTTCTACAGAAACACTCGCAACAACGACCCCTCGGCCGCCATCATCACTGCCAATTTAAGATGCAAATAGTCAAGCTGTCTCGCAGCTTATCGCCCTGTTGAATTACCCAAAGAACAGTCTGATATTACATGCTTGTTAACCTGTTGTAATTGCTATCCAATTCTTCACACACAGTGCAATGGTGTATGAGAGAGAGAGAGAGAGAGAGAGAGAGAGAGAGAGAGAGAGAGAGAGAGAGAGAGAGAGAGAGAGAGAGAGAGAGAGAGAGAGAGAGAGAGAGAGAGAGAGACACTAGAAGTGGCGTGAAAGAACATGATCTCAGATCCCACCAAAAATATCGTACAAGAATCATTGCAAGTTCAGGAACCCTTGGATGGGGCGAGATAGTGGGAAGACCCTATACAGAAGCATAATTCTTTCTCCCTGAAGAAGGTGTTGTGGATATCCGGAGACATTTTGTTTGGGCCCACCAGGTTCTTGGTGATTTCTTGGTGCTCCAGCATGTTCTTAGTTGACTTCCCTATGCTCCAGACCCACCAGCGCCACGCGAGGTCAACCACACTGCTCTAAATGGCATTTGTTCATCCACTCATCCATTCTGTCTCGATAAATGACCATAAGTTTGTAAATCTCAACACGCACCAACTACTGTCACATACACACACACAACCCTGCAGATACCACCACACACACACACACACACACACACACACCCGCACCCCACAGCCACACCCCTTACACCCAATACACAATTACAAAGCCGTACCTTTGATTCACCATCATTCTCACCCTATCTCCAATTATCTATGAATATCTCAACAATATCTATGATTATACCCATCAATGTTACTCATCACGGCAACTACGAACCGCAAAACAATCAGAAAACACCGATACATGAGTAAAATCATAATGAAGAGCCCCCCAAAAATCCTGATGAATTCGAAGATCAAAATTGTAATAACGCTGTTGAGATATTAGGCAATCAGAGTCTGAGTGTCGCTAAGACTCATGCCTCTACTGGGCTATCGCAGGGATAATCGACCTTATCTATCGACCTTATCTATCTTAATTATCTTTTTAAATCCTAATGGGGCCGCATTTACCACCGATTATAGCCATCAAGCGAAAGAGAGATAAGGAAAGGTGATAAATATAGAGACGGGAGAAATGAGAGAGAGAGAGGAAGAAGGCTTATGAATTTTGGTATAGAGAAAATGGGAGGTAAATGCGTAGAGAGAGACAGAGAAAGACAGACAAACGTAGTGAGATAGGTAAAAGGGAGAAGTAAAGAGAGAGAGAGAGAGAGACAGATATAGACGGACATAGAGAGATAAGGGACAGACACGCATAGAGACGCACAGAGAGAGAGAGAGAGAGAGAGAGAGAGAGAGAGAGAGAGAGAGAGAGAGAGAGAGAGAGAGAGAGAGAGAGAGAGAGAGAGAGAGAGAGAGAGAGAGAGAGAGAGAGAGAGAGAGAGAGAGAGAGAGAGAGAGAGAGAGAGAGAGAGAGAGAGAGAGAGAGAGAGAGAGAGAGAGAGAGAGAGAGAGAGAGAGAGAGAGAGAGAGAGAGAGAGAGAGAGAGAGAGAGAGAGAGAGAGAGAGAGAGAGAGAGAGAGACAGAGA
>NC_091192.1:27605304-27637804 GCF_040958095.1 Procambarus clarkii
CAGCATGCATATCATAGAATAACCTCCTTATTGAGACATGATCAATATCACCAAAACATGGATTAATTAGAGAGAATATACAATATCATCACACCAGGGAAATTACTTTAAAGGAACTAAAAATAACAGTGACAACTGACTTAACTTAACAACACATCTCCTCTCGACAACAGCTGCCACGCCTCTGCCCACGCCTTGGTACGCTGACCAAGCGTCTACCAAAAAATCAACCAAACATCCACTTAAACATTGGAGAAATTCTAATAAACAAATGCAGCACCAATATTCAAAACATTATCAATCTATAGAGTAGCAAACACTGGTACAACATTCCATACAAAATAACGGCAACCAAATATGGGAATTAATCAAGGTAAAACTATAAACACTCAATTGACAACAGTGTTCCCACACTGGCCACATCCGAATATGGTCAACCGTCCACACGGAGAAACTACCTGAGAAATCTAACCCAAAAGCCTCATACAATATAATGCAACTCGGGCACACTACAGCATGCTATAATATATAACATACAAAATCTTATATCATACAACTGGATGCAAAATTAATTATAGAATAAGATAAAAAGATATATGAGAATCAAGAGTAATGTCAGAATCCTAGTGAGATTCGTAACACCCCCCCACTGACCCCTATGACAATAGTTGTCATACACAACCGTCAACAGTCTATATATATTACAATAGTGTATTACCACCGTTCCTCCCAAACACAATGCGATAAAAATTACCAGGTAATAAAACCTTGCCTTATGCAAGAGGTTGGGTCGTAACCCTGGAAAGGAATCTGACCGTATTGTGTGCTGTGGGCTCCAGAAGACATGCCACGTCTACCATGGGCTCCAGAAGACATGCCACGTCTACCATGGGCACCAGAAGACATGTCACGTCTACCATGGGCTCCAGTAGACATGACACGTCTACCATGGGCTCCAGTAGACATGACACGTCTACCATGGGCTCCAGAAGACATGTCACGTCTACCATGGGCACCAGAAGACATGTCACGTCTACCATGGGCTCCAGAAGACATGCCACGTCTACCATGGGCACCAGAAGACATGCCACGTCTACCATGGGCTCCAGAAGACATGCCACGTCTACCATGGGCACCAGAAGACATGTCACGTCTACCATGGGCTCCAGTAGACATGACACGTCTACCATGGGCTCCAGAAGACATGTCACGTCTACCATGGGCTCCAGAAGACATGCCACGTCTACCATGGGCTCCAGAAGACATGCCACGTCTACCATGGGCTCCAGAAGACATGTCACGTCTACCATGGGCTCCAGTAGACATGACACGTCTACCATGGGCTCCAGAAGACATGTCACGTCTACCATGGGCTCCAGAAGACATGCCACGTCTACCATGGGCTCCAGAAGACATGCCACGTCTACCATGGGCTCCAGAAGTCATGCCACGTCTACCATGGGCACCAGAAGACATGACACGTCTACCATAGGCTCCAGAAGACATGCCACGTCTACCATGGGCACCAGAAGACATGTCACGTCTACCATGGGCCCTAGTAGACATCCCCGTTGCCATAAGCACTAGAGAACATGTGAGGTACACACACACACTGCCGACTGAACCATGACGTGCACTGTGATCTCATTGTGGAAGGTCCTTAAAGTTGCCACTCTAAGGATCCTATCAAGACTTATCTACATGTGTCTTCATCTAAAAGTCTTGATGAAGACTTTTATAGATACATCTATATGTATCTATACGTGAGGTCTCCCGATGTTTGCTCAGAAGTCCTCTGATGTCAGGCGGGACAACACAGAGGCTATCAGTCTGTCTTCTACTGTTTGCAATTGATATATTCCTGCAACAGCAATATATATATATATATAGAGATTTGCAATATATTGCAGAATTTGCATAAGCGTAACCGATTACAGTGATCAGAACGTTCTGTTTACACTAGGAACGTACACACAGGATTAGAATGAGTGGTAAGATATTCCTATGAGGACTGAGAATGACTATACTGATATTGGCCGGGGCTCACCTAGCAGGCTTCTCATGGGGGTTGTGTGTCTCACGACCTCTCCTCTTAGTACGACGAAACACCTACAGCGGTTATCTGGAGGTTATCTGGAGATGATTTCGGGGCTTTAGTGTCCCCGCGGCCCGGTCCTCGACCAGGCCTCCACCCCCAGGAAGCAGCCCGTGACAGCTGACTAACACCCAGGTACCTATTTTACTGCTAGGTAACAGAGGCATAGGGGTGAAAGAAACTCTGCCCATTGTTTCTCGTCGGCGCCTGGGATCGAACCCAGGACCACAGGATCACAAGTCCAGCGTGCTGTCCGCTCGGCCGACCGGATCCTAGTTCTATTTTCATACCTGATTTGTTCTGGACGGGATGCGATCGAGGTTATCATTCTGTTCAAGTGAACATCGAACCATTGAGCAAGCGTCACCAACGGGGGATTCCTCTCAACACTTAAAAAATAAAAAGGATTCACAAGATAAAACAAAAAGCTTGAAAATAAAGTGCAAAGACATTCCCTGTGATTAAGCGTGCATTTCCAGAGTGCCAACGGTGCCAGGAAAAGCTGAAGTGAGTGTTTTGAAGACGTATGGAACGGGAGTATGACAGGGACGCGTCCATTATGGATATGGGGGAGAAGACTGACAACCCGCCAAACACACACTGAAACTACTTCGTTGGTACAACGTTCGAAGAAGTTTTAACACCTTCTAACCAGTTATAACAACTAACATAGCAAGTTGTAACAACGTTCTAATACGTCATATACACGTTAAGCAAGATGCTATATGATGAGCGCTATACCCTGATGGAATCAAATTCGTGAACGAGGGAATTGGGGAGGGAGAGAGGGAGTTTATCAGGGAAAATTGCCATGCCATTATGACTGTATAGCACCTGGAAGAGGTCAGGATAGGGATTTGGGGAAAGGAATGGTGTTCCAAACACTTGTGGACGGTCGGGGTTTGAACGCCGACCTGCAGGAAGCGAGACCGTCGCTCTATCGTCCAGCCCAAGTGACCGAGAAGATTCTCAAGAACGTAGAGGGTGTTAAAGTGCTCAAAAGTAACGGGAAAGTGAATCTTGCACTATGATAAATTGGTTTGTTGCTTGCACTAAAGTATTACATTGGCTCAATTGCTTGCACTAGAATATTAAATTGGTTAAATTGCTTGAACAAGAGTACTAAGTTCATTGAGTTGCTTCCCATGAAGTATTAAATTGGTTGAGTTATGTGGAATAAATTGTTACATTGGGTTAGTTGCTTGCACGGGAGTATTAAATTAAATTAAATTGGTTTAAATTGGTTAAATTAATTAAATTGGTTTAGTTCCTTGGATTGTTAAATTGGGTGAGCCGCTTGGGCTCTCTCCCGCGTCATCAAATAATTGATATATTAAACTTCTCTCTCAACACATCTGCCCATTACTTTTTTTTCTGGAGGGGGAGGGATGAGTTTTATAGACATTTTATGACACAAAATCCTTTTTATAGGAACAATACGCCAGGGAGAAGCTCTTATCATTTATAAGATAAATATCTTATTTTTTTTTTACTTTTTGTGTGTTTTTTTTCCTTTTAGAACCATTTATTTCAGTGAAAAGACAGATAATGCGAAGATATATGTGTGTTCTAACGCTGCCCTTCCGGGATCGCGAACATTTGTTCAAGTGAACAAATGTTAATTTTTTACGAGTAGTTACACACACACACACACACACACACACACACACACACACACACACACACACACACACACACACACACACACTCACACATACACACTCACACACACACACACACACACACACACACACACACACACACACACACACACACGTTGCTAAAAAAAAAAAAAGGTTTTCATAAAAGGTGGTTTCAAAAACGTAAAAAAAAAAAAAATACAAGCGATGTATTAGTTAAGAGGATGGGTTGTGTGTACACCCAGCCCAACCAGGCCCATCCTTCCATCAACGGGACCAAGAGCTAACTGCCTGTTAACACCCTCCCTCCCCCCCTCTCTCCTCCTTCCTCATACAACTCCCCCCCCCCTTGTAAAACACACACACACCACTAGGCCACCAGATTACCCTGTTCTCCGGCTAACCACCTCTCCTCTCAGGATATATATATATATATATATATATATATATATATATATATATATATATATATATATATATATATATATATATATATATATAATATATATACGGATATATATATATATATATCCGAGTAACCTCGTTGCTTAGCTAAGGCTGCTATATATGGCTGCCGAAGATATATTTTCATTTTAATCAACTTTATATTCGATGGAAATAATTAGGTTCGTATTATCAAGAAAAAAACTACAACGGTTTAATTAATTGCAAGTAATTAGGCACCATCCTTCCACCTCCCCCCCCCCCCCGTCCCATCCCAAATCCTTATCCTGACTCCTTCCAAGTGCTATATAGTCGTAATGGCTTGGCGCTTTCCCCCTGATAGTTCACTTATTCTTCCTTCATTGTAATAGTTTTAATTACGCAATGAATTAAATTATATTTATTTTGTTTTAATTTTAAAGACCGTAAAGGGTCAAACCCCTTAAAGGGAGGTTTCAATAGCCCCATTTTCCCCGTGAAGGGCTTCAGTGCTGTAATGGGTAACCTTCATTGAAAGTGGGAAGTCAATTCTCCACAGAAAACGGCAAGGAAATTCTCTACAGAAATTGGGAAGAAAACTACCCCATAGAAAACGCGTAAGAAATTATCCCATAAAAAAAACTGGAAGAATATTCTCCATAAAAAACGGGAAGATAATTTCCCATCGGAACGGAGAACGGGAAGAGACAGAAATATAATCAGTTCAACTTATAATTGACAGTCTTAGACAGAGTGCGGAGAACAGCGCCATTACTGTCTACTTTGTGTGCTCTCGAGGACAGAGTTGACCTGTCTAAGGCGAGTGGACAGAGACCGCTGTAGTTAAACTCAAAGAGACTCATCCAAGATTTCAGAAATAATTGGGCTCTATTCTTCTCCTCGCTCAGAGAGCTGACTCCCTGAGGAGGAGGAAGAGGAGGAGGTGGACAGAAGGATGAGGAGGAAGAGTGGCAGGGGGGGCGGTGAGGGGCTCTGGACGACCTCTTCAGCTGTGACTTTTTAATGCACCATCTAATATCACTAATGATATCGCGCTCTCTTTAGTCTTCATTGTTGGTCTTTGTAGGTCTTTCTGTCTGTCAGAGAAAGAGAGAGAGAGAGAGAGAGAGAGAGAGAGAGAGAGAGAGAGAGAGAGAGAGAGAGAGAGAGAGAGAGAGAGAGAGAGAGAGAGAGAGAGAGAGAGATGGAGGGAGGGAGAGGGAGGGAGGGAGGGAGAGAGAGAGAGAGAGAGAGAGAGAGAGAGAGAGAGAGAGACAGAGAGAGAGAGAGAGAGAGACAGAGAGAGAGAGAGAGAGAGAGAGAGAGAGAGAGAGAGAGAGAGAGAGAGAGAGAGAGAGAGAGAGAGAGAGAGAGAGAGAGAGAGAGAGAGAGAGAGAAAGAGAGAGAGAGAGAGAGAGGGAGAGAGAGAGAGGGAGAGAGAGAGGGAGAGAGAGAGACAGAGAGAGAGAGAGAGAGAGAGAGAGAGAGAGAGAGAGAGAGAGAGAGAGAGAGAGAGAGAGAGAGAGAGAGAGAGAGAGAGAGAGAGAGAGACAGACAGACAGACAGACAGACAGACAGACAGACAGACAGACAGACAGACAGACTGACAGAGTCGTGCTTAATAGGCTTGTTCCGTTACTTCTAATTCATCCAATATTAAGTAGAAGAAGTAATTTATTACGCAAAGACATATCTAGATGCGTAGATTCCACTCACACACTCTTCTTATATCTGATAATGCAACATTTCGCTTTTGTTCATTTTTGTTAAGGCCGCCAAGTATCTTTTACGCTACAATCATGTCTCCTCCATCCCGTCTTATTTATTTTCGTCGAAGTGAGAACTTATAATATCGTTCGTCTATCTTCAACTCTTTCAGTTGCAAGACTCGGGCTAGAATTGATCAAACATCTAGGCCACAACTTACGAAACCTGTACATCTTTCCATCAATCATGGCGGCTTTGTTTACATTTATTAAACAGTTTATGAGCTCCAAAGCTCTACGAGATTGTTTATAACAACAATAACCTCGGGTTGTAAAGTTTCGAGGTTCCCAAACTGTTTAGTAAATGTAAATAAAGTCTCCATGATTGAGAAAAGATGCACAGGTTTCGTATAAGGGGTTCCATAAATGTTGAATGAATTGAATGAATAAAATGTGGAATGTCACAAAAACATGTGTTTATGTGGCAACATATGTGTTTGTATGTGACAACATATGTGTTTGTATGTGACAAGATATATGTTTGTATGTGACAACATATGTGTTTGTATGTGACAAGATATATGTTTGTATGTGACAACATATGTGTTTGTATGTGACAACATATGTGTTTGTATGTGACAACATATGTGTTTGTATGTGACAACATATATGTTTGTATGTGACAACATATGTTTCTATGTGACAACATATGTTTGTGTGTGACAACATATGTGTTTGAATATATATTTGTATGTGCGGCTGTCACAGTCTCGGCTGTGCGTGTGTGAATATATTTCGGGTGTTTGTGATTTGTTTTCACAGTGTGTGTGAGTTGTTTGAGTGTGAGAGAATAGTTGCGGGAGAGATGCTTGACAAGTGTGACAACATCCATTTCCTCTACCAAATTGCACGGCCATTGTGGGACCCACAACTTTTAACAGATTCTGTTTGTAATAGATATCAGACGGCAGGGACAAAAAAATTATTTTCCCCCCACCGACTATTCAACTGGGATATTTCTCCATATGGCAAGTTATGATACACTTCAGTCCTCCCTCGTGTGTGTGTGTGTGTGTGTGTGTGTCGACACGAGAGAGGACTGTCCCCTCGCACTCAATGTGTCCTCGACTGTGTAGCGCACTCAATATGTCCCATATAAGACACTCTCAACATGGGCTGCTCTGGGTGACACACACGCGATATGTTGGGGCATATTATGTCGCGTAAAAAGTCATATAAGAATGTGTGTGTCATTTTCCGCAGTGCTGTTAAGGCGAGGCTGAGCTAACAGTGCCATCCGCTGGTAGCCCAACACCGTAGGCACGTACACCCACTAAACGGTGAAAAGGTTTATATTTATTTTATCACAACCACACACACACACACACACACACACACACACACACACACACACACACACACACACACACACACACTCACACAGTGTTAGTGTCTTGTGATCACAAAAGGAGCAATATATTCTTGCTATTCCTATAATTTTCTAGATTACATTGCCATAAAATCCAGTGCAATGGCAATTGACCATGCCATATTGCTTTGAGAGGAGAAATAATGGGTGTAATCAAACAATTGAACGTTATGGATTCCGTACGATTTCTCGAGGGCGATCTAATCGTAAGATCAGATTCTCGTCCTCAAGTCATACGTACTGTCCAGCTATTATTTAAAGTACGGCATGGCGGGGCGCAGCCTAAAAATTGCTGACGAATCAAATACGAAAAATCGCAGGTGTCTATTGGAGCACAGAAGGAAGGGGGCAGAGATAGCGATTGGAGCTATCGCTTTCACCCCGAGCAAGGGTGATAGCCGCTTCCTGACCTCCTGAGGGCTCTCTACACCTGCTATCTGGGCTACAGATAGCCCAGATAGCCCCGTCTATAGGCCTCCATGGCGCCTATAGACGGAGTAATATATGTCTTCAGTAATTCCAGTCAAGGAATCGAAACCAAAGTGGAAGCCCCGTGGCTGTGATTTCTTAAGGTTGTTCTATCATTTATAACCAACGTGGCACTGTACTCACCTAATTGTGCTTGCTTTGGTTGAACTTTGCCTCTTTGGTCCCGCCTCTCAACTGTCAATCAACTGGTGCACAGAAGTACAGTCAAAACAAAGGTGTTTGTAGCATCTGCTGTCGACCACAAACCTTCCATGTTGGATAGTCGTGATAGTCTAGGCCAGGATTGATCTCAGGCAGATATATACATGTCTTCCTACGAAACCTCTACATCTTGACTCGATCAGGGAGGCCTTGGTTGTTTATATCAAACAGATTAAGATATCGGTAATGCTGCGAGGTGGCTCTAGATCGTATGTTCGTTACAGACTACCTCGTATAGCTCTTCGAAGCTCATAAAATATTCAGTAAATACAAACTTAGTGGCTTAGATGGAGGGAAGATGCAAAGGTTTCGCAAGGGGATGCACAAATACGTGATGAATCCGGGCCCTGTTCTCTCCCAGAGCTAATAAAGTGGATTAAAGATCCGACAGATTTTTTGTTTACATATAGTGCTGCCACAATCCTGTGAAATATGGTCAGAGGTGGCAGAATCCTGTACAATATGGCAAGCAATAATACAATCCTGTACAATATGGCAAGCAATAATACAATCCTGTACAATATGGCAAGCAATAATACAATCCTGTACAATATGGCAAGCAATAATACAATCCTGTACAATATGGCAAGCAATAATACAATCCTGTACAATATGGCAAGCAATAATACAATCCTGTACAATATGGCAAGCAATAATACAATCCTGTACAATATGGCAAGCGGTGACACAATCCTGTACAATATGGCAAGCATTGACACAATCCTGTACAATATGGCAAACATTGGCACAATCCTGTACAATATGGCAAACATTGACACAATCCTGTACAATATGGCAAACATTGGCACAACCCTGTACAATATGGCAAACATTGGCACAATCCTGTACAATATGGCAAACATTGACACAATCCTGTACAATATGGCAAACATTGGCACAATCCTGTACAATATGGCAAACATTGGCACAATCCTGTACAATATGGCAAGCAGTAACAGAATCCTGTACAATATGGCAAACATTGGCACAATCCTGTACAATATGGCAAGCAGTAACACAATCCTGTACAATATGGCAAACATTGGCACAATCCTGTACAATATGGCAAGCAGTAACACAATCCTGTACAATATGGCAAACATTGGCACAATCCTGTACAATATGGCAAGCATTGACACAATCCTGTACAATAACCGTTGGAGAGTCCCAGGAAGTGGAAGCAATCCATTTACTCCCTCCTGTGTACACCAACCACTTGTCTCTGGGCCATTGTCCGAAAGGGAAAGAAAAATATGAGGCAGTTTCCAAAACTCAAAAATGGCTTCTTTTTTTTTTGGGGGGGGAAGGGGGGCATCCGGAAATTTACGTTCAGAGTCCATTAAGATCACCTCTACCGTAGGAGGTAAACAGCCGCTGTTAAAGGTTTCAACGTCAATTATTATCATTATTTTTTGTTTCATGGTGTTTTTTTCAGATTGTTTCACTCACTCGCTGCAATCTGGATGACTGTTCTTACTGGCGAAGTGTTGCAAGCACTTCACTATATATTACTGCACGATGCTAATCCATACAAGGCAATATAACAACATTGCAAAATTAGTGAATTAATAACAAAAGTTGATAAATTAATTAATTAGAAAATAACAAAAATTGAATTTTATATATATATATATATATATATATATATATATATATATATATATATATATATATATATATATATGTGTGTGTGTGTGTGTGTGTGTGTGTGTGTGTGTGTGTGTGTGTGTATGTGTGTGTGTGTGTGTGTGTGTATTACAAATGTTGCCTTAACACATACACAACACAACCAATACAAGTAAAATGAAAAACACGACACTGAAAACATTGATGAATGTCACAGACGGGTTCGATCATTGTTTCAAGTCAAACACTTCTTCGAATTCCTCTGAAGTTGGACTACTGCCCGAGATGCAACAGGCATTCCCGCTCTGAATTGCAACACTGAGGCGCTTGATCAAGAAACTTTTTGCTCTCTTATCTTTTGTAGCGCCCATCAATTTGTCCCTTAATTCCTTCAGGAACTTCAATGCACATTTTCCCCACGAACCGAGGGTCTCCGAGCCGATCGGAACAAAGCTGTAGCAGTGTGCTAGACCTCTGTATTTAATAATTTTCTGCGATTCCCTGAAAGAAGCAGCACCACCGCTTTCACGTGTGCTGTAGTGGAGGTAGGTACTGGCCAGTGTGGCAGCGCACGTGTAGTCCC
This sequence comes from Procambarus clarkii, assembly GCF_040958095.1. Lineage (NCBI taxonomy): Eukaryota > Metazoa > Arthropoda > Malacostraca > Decapoda > Cambaridae > Procambarus > Procambarus clarkii. The sequence continues at coordinate 27,615,497 of NC_091192.1, forward strand.
ACACCACTTGCTTACCATCCTTCCAAGGTACCAAGGTGACCCCATCAGGGTGCTTCTGAGGGTCGTTAGGTCTGGATAAGTGTGGTTCTCTTTGTGCCGGGCAGCGGGCTGTGGCGAGGCTCCTCTTGATGATGTCGTTGACTTCTTCATGTCTTGCATTCTTACCCTGTGATTTACGACATACCAGACCATGACGACCATATTGGTCTGCCATCGCAGTTCCGCAGATGCACCTATGTTAGGTGAGGATGGGGGCGGCAAGGCGAAGGGCAACGCCAATGCGGAGAGTATATATATACTGTATATATATATATATATATATATATATATATATATATATATATATATATATATATATATATATATATATATATATATATATATATATTTAATTTAGGGAATAATTGTTTGTCTGGATTTTCGATCTTAAAGAAAATTATTCGCAACTTGACCTCTTATTGGTATTTTATCGTCATCTTAGCTTTATATGAATTATTTTGATCGTTCAATAAAGTTGTGGTTGGTTAATTACCACTGATATATAGCTACGCATCATAATGTACGGCTGATGGCGGGTGGTATTATGTGGTAGTGGGTGGTACTGTGGTGGTGGGTGGTACTCTAGTGGTGGATATTGTAACAGTCGTGGATGTGTTGGGGTGGATGGTGCTGTAGTGGATTTTAACGTTAGGGAGAGGATACATTTTACACATTAAATGGATTCAGGTTTCACTTTCTGTCAGAGAGAAAATTCATTCCTTTACTGCACTAAAAATGAATCGATTTACGTTCCCGATATTGTAGCTCCGCCTATGTTACCTTCAGACGCCTGATTCTATAAGTAATCACCACGTTGATGGAAAGTAAATATAGAAGCTTAATCTCCCAGAGTTCTCAAGGTGCTCATTCTAACTTTCAAGTTGCCTCAGATATTAAAAGTTTTTCTGAATTTGTTGTGGTTGATACCTGATGAGGGCAGAACCTGCGTATGCTGGAGTTCATTGTTTGATTTTGTAAAGTGTTTAGAGAATACTAAAGTATAGCTTGTAGTTCATTATATATATATATATATATATATATATATATATATATATATATATATATATATATATATATATATATATATATATATATGCCCTAAATGTTCTGAACTCTGGATTATAGAGCATTTTAGTGTCAGAAATGAAGGTATTTTGCTGCCAAGATGGCCATGGCAGTCAATAGGCCTATGTGACTGTGATAAACAACCTAAATTAACCTAATAATTCGGTCAACTGTCTATGATTAATGACCCGAGCACTCATACGACTTCATCAGGAACGTTCAAGCACTCATAAAACTACATCAGGAACGTTCACAACCTGAGAACATTTGAACATGAAACGTTCTTCGCCAGTGAACACCGAGGCAGGAAACACACGTTCACTACTAACAGACACCAGAGCAGGTACCACTTTAATCCTTCACTTCAGGGACCTGCAATAGATTTAGGGGGATTAGTCGACGAACCTTAATTGAGACGAATCACCCGGGCCCCTCTTTCCTCCGTAATGAACTTTTACATCTCTTTCAAGAGCCTCAATCCAACATACACTCAACAATGCCGGAATGTTACTGTTTAACCTTCTAGCAACATGGTGGCAACGTTACTGCAACGTTGTGGGAATGTTGTGTGTTTGGGGAAAATTGAGAATTTGCTTTTCAAGTCACGAGCGAAATAAATGAATCAAAAAGCGTCTATCTCCCGTTATCAACATTTATAAATATTAAATTAATCAAAGATTTAGCTTGGGGGGATTTAAATAGTTCAGGAATTAAATCCAGTGGCATTAACAGGTAACTTCTCTTCTCTCCGCAAGAGGCACTAAAGCCATCAGAATCAGAAGTGTTAATACTTATTGACTGCTTATGTATTCACCTCCAGAGCAGCAGCAAATACTGCAGCCAGTAACTGAAACACCAGCCCGTCCTCATCAACACCAGCCCGTCCTCATAAACAACAGCCCGTCCTCATCAACAACAGCCCGTCCTCATCAACAACAGCCCGTCCTCATCATCAACAGCCCGTCCTCATAAACAACGGCCCGTCCTCATCATCAACAGCCCGTCCTCATCATCAACAGCCCGTCCTCATAAACAACGGCCCGTCCTCATCATCAACAGCCCGTCCTCATCATCAACAGCCCGTCCTCATAAACAACGGCCCGTCCTCATAAACAACGGCCCGTCCTCATAAACAACAGCCCGTCCTCATAAACAACAGTCCGTCCTCATAAACAACAGCCCGTCCTCATAAACAACAGCCCGTCCTCATAAACAACAGCCCGTCCTCATAAACAACGGCCCGTCCTCATAAACAACAGCCCGTCCTCATAAACAACAGCCCGTCCTCATAAACAACAGCCCGTCCTCATAAACAACAGCCCGTCCTCATAAACAACAGCCCGTCCTCATAAACAACGGCCCTTCCTCATAAACAACAGCCCGTCCTCATAAACAACAGCCCGTCCTCATAAACACCAGCCCGTCCTCATAAACACCAGCCCGTCCTCATCAACAACAGCCCGTCCTCATCATCAACAGCCCGTCCTCATAAACAACGGCCCGTCCTCATCATCAACAGCCCGTCCTCATCATCAACAGCCCGTCCTCATAAACAACGGCCCGTCCTCATCATCAACAGCCCGTCCTCATCATCAACAGCCCGTCCTCATAAACAACGGCCCGTCCTCATAAACAACAGCCCGTCCTCATAAACAACAGCCCGTCCTCATAAACAACAGCCCGTCCTCATAAACAACAGCCCGTCCTCATAAACAACGGCCCGTCCTCATAAACAACAGCCCGTCCTCATAAACAACAGCCCGTCCTCATAAACAACAGCCCGTCCTCATAAACAACAGCCCGTCCTCATAAACAACAGCCCGTCCTCATAAACAACGGCCCTTCCTCATAAACAACAGCCCGTCCTCATAAACAACAGCCCGTCCTCATAAACACCAGCCCGTCCTCATAAACAACAGCCCGTCCTCATAAACAACGGCCCGTCCTCATAAACAACAGCCCGTCCTCATAAACAACGGCCCGTCCTCATAAACAACAGCCCGTCCTCATAAACAACGGCCCGTCCTCATAAACAACGGCCCGTCCTCATAAACAACAGCCCGTCCTCATAAACAACAGCCCGTCCTCATAAACAACGGCCCGTCCTCATAAACACCAGCCCGTCCTCATAAACAACAGCCCGTCCTCATAAGCAACGGCCCGTCCTCATAAACAACAGCCCGTCCTCATAAACAACAGCCCGTCCTCATAAACAACAGCCCGTCCTCATAAACAACAGCCCGTCCTCATAAACAACAGCCCGTCCTCATAAACAACAGCCCGTCCTCATGGCCCAATGCTCGCTAACCCATCCGCCAAACCCCCCTATTTATGAATGAGAAAACCCTTAACACACATCACACTGCTGATGAGGTTCAAATATTTATCGAACAAAGATGAGCTGATGAGTTCAATAACTCTTTGTTGACGTCCTTTGTTCGAATCGTAACTCTGTAAATGTTTCACCCGCGGGCTGCAAGTACGCGCCAACGGAATCAAAACACCCAAGCAAGCCTAGCATACGCCAAAACTGTAATTTACAATTGTAAATAGATAATAACATATTTATGTATTTGAGAACAAATCTGTTTAAATTATACAGTTAAAATTTACGAACGTGTTTTTGTGACTGGACTCAGCTTGGAGGGGCTTAGCTGGAGGACAGCTTGAGATACAGCAACTCATCTTTAACACAAATAGCAAACGGAGGGGATTACAACGCATAAGTAAAATATTGGCTTAAGTAGATTTGAACTATGACTCGAAAAGTACTTCGTTCACCTTTAGCCTGTATTGTAAACATGATCTAAATCAGCGTAACTAAAAAACACCTTACGTAACCTTACCTAGGCTTAATTGTGCATAAACGGACAATATATATTAAAATATATATAACGCTCGTAATTATTCTGTATGGAAGCTTCATCCAGTCAGTTGTTAATAATCAAATACTGACATTATACAATTTTCTTGTCAATACTGGACTCGTAGCTGAAGAACGAGTTGACAATTCTAGATAATTGCAACTAAAGCCTAAACAGATAACCAAAGATTTATCAAACTCAAATTTATCAAACTAAAGTACTAATATGCAATTATATTGCTTTACATTTAAGAGAAATGTAGAATTTGGGTATAAAGTTAGTTAAATGCCTGTATAGATGAACATAGCCAGATGTGTATTGGTCTGCTTACGGCTTGGACGAGCATAACATGATGGGTGGAGGTAGGCCGCTGCATGGAGGCGCATATGGCCTGGTGGGTTGGGGTAGGCATAGACGATCATAGTTTGCGCCAGACGGCATTAGGAGGCGGAAACTCGCGAACAAAATCACTTGTTTTATACACTTCAGAGGTCAAATAATTATTTAGAGTCTTTCCTCGTGCTGCAGAGAATTATCATACCAATATTATACAAGAAAGGAACTGATTGACATATCAACAAAATTCCAATAGGCACACAGTCTTATAGTAGCTAATCACACGGGTGTAAACACCACGAGGAATGTTTTTAATTCACGCTGGAGTATACTTTGACCCTGGACTATGTTCAGGACAAAAGTATACTTATTGGTTGGTCAGTAAGCTATAGTGGTGGCCTTAATAACCCTCCAGGAGCTGATAGACCTGAAGCCCAACACCAACCAACCAATGGGAAGCACGAATCATTAATATATTAACCAGCTGATTCATTATTATTACCAAAATAGACTATAAGCTCATTCCTTACTCAAAAAGCTCAATATTTTTAGGCTTCTCAGTTCAGTGATTGATTTTAATTTCCTGTTAAAGTTCTTTAATCCTAATAATTAAAAAAATATCGCTCAGGGAATTTTTAAAACAGGTTTAATAATTGTAATCTCCCATTCATAATTTCTGTGTTACATTTGTATAAAACCTGTATCAAACAGATTTTGACTGTCATAAAGTGAATATTTATTACTGATGCTCAGTTTACAATGATTTAGTCAACGTTAAATTTTATCATTTAGAATTGGATATACTATACAATTGAAATTAAAAAACTGTATTTGACAATGCATTTATAAGTTGCTTACGATTGTATGTGTATTATCCACTCCAGCTACACTTGTAATGATTTGTATTAACTGCTTACGAATTAGCAAAAATTTGTTGCTCATTCTAAATATATTACGTAAATGTGAAAATTCTTCTAAAACTTCTTGGTGGGTTTCACGTATTTTGACATTTTTGCTTCTTACTAACGCTATGTATTAATTGTAAATATAATCGTATACCTGGTTACATTACCTTGTATGTTATTCAGATAAATATAGAAAAAGATAGTCTATATACCTTGTGCCGTTTTAGAAACCCACAAATGGGGGCGATAGGCCTACTGCATTTTGAAGGGAATTCCTGGTTGGTTAAGCCTGTTACAAGTTTTTGGAGACCCCAAATGGGGCTATGCCTGTTACATCTCAATTGGATGTAACACAAAACTGTACACTGTGGCAAGCAATATGGTAAGTAACATCTCTATTGAACTAATTTATAATTGAGGAGCAATAGGGCAAGTGTGCCTTCTCCACTGATGCTCACAGCCCATCCCGTCCTCAGACCAAGTCCATTCTATCCAGCGGTCGACCCCAAAGACGCATTTATCAATTTTAAAATGCTGTTCATTCAAACTAAGATTTTTCTCAAATACAGATTAACATTATTATATATTAGTATATTGTGCATATTTAGGCACTGGTTAGGTTAAGTTATGTGTTTAGGTTCTGCTGGCGATTATTTGTATTAGTAGTACGTGGGTGAAGCATTTACAGCGTTGTGGTTCGAACAAAAGTCGTCAGCGAAGCACTTGTTTCAGAAGTGTTCGGACGGCATTAACTGTGAGTCGTGTGTAAACCGTTTTCCATCGATAAACAGGGGGTTTGGCGGGTGCATGGAATAGACTTTAGCTTTTGTTTATGAGGACGGGCTGGCCCACAAAGCCTCTGGTGAGTTGCCCAGCTCTCACAGTGTCAATAGATTTCATATTATAATGACTTTTTCTCCTACCAGTTAAACAATCGAGAAACAACACCAGCAAGTACAAAATACACAAGTAACACCTTGCAATATCTCTATCAACTTTCATACTCACTATAACACATGTAATAAATATCACCACTGGCTTCCCTAAATAAGATAATCTAAGAGAGTTCCCAGGAAACACAAACCGAAACTGTCTCTATTTTCCGCTTGTTACAACTCGTAATAAAGTTGTTACATCTTGGTTTAACGTGTTTATGACGTATTAGAACGTTGTTACAACTTGCTATATTGGTTGTTATAACTGGTTAAGTGTTAAAACTTGTTCCAACGTTGTACCAACGTCGTAGTTTCGGTGTGTGTTTGGCGGGTTGAAACGTGACAACCGCGCATCAGCTGTTAGACTAGTTGGTAGCTAAAGCAGTAACCATCATTCACCTCTAAAGTGGTTGTTGAGCTACATAATAATGATAAAATAAAATATATTAATGGGACCGCTGGTTCCCCCACATGGAAAACCATGATCAACATGCAAAAATGTTATGTATGCAACATGCCAACCAGAATGTGCAATTGCCTATTGCTCTCCAATTAAAGAACATCCATTATCCTATCAATCAATTTGCATACTCTTATTTGCCTTTCCTTATTGCAAAACCATTTGTAAATTAATTTACAAATCCATCTTGACAAGCTATACTTATCAATTATTCACTTATCTGACTGCCAGGAAAAGTTGCATATTTTACAACAAAAATTACCTTCAAATCTTTTACTTTTAAACTCCGAAACTGTCTTAACATTACTCCAAAAAAGTTATAAGATAAGAAAATCAACATTGCAATTAAATGTTCATTAAAATAAATTGAAATTAAGGCACTCAGCTCTTTCATTAATACCCTGAAAATTCCTGATTTACATACAAGACCTGGCACGCTTCTCTGGTCCGCAGCGCGAGGAGAAACAAGGTATCTTCATGTAGTATTAATTTCGGGTTATTCAAGCCCGTGCCATCTCTTGGGTGGCTTTAATATATATCAATCAGTTGCTCTAAACAAGATAATAAGTATTAAGAGCTACATAGAAAACTAGGAAATTATATTTTATTTTTGTTGACTATATATATCACTCACTGTTACAGGCTGTCTGAGCGCGTCTGGGAACACTCAGACGCGCAGGTTCGAAGCCTCATCAACGCTCCTGTGGATTTGTTCTTTGCTATATCACGTTACTTTGATTTTTCTGTGTATATCTGTGAGTATGTTGGAAGAACTTAATTATATTCACAGCGTTGTATCGATCCCGTTTGATGATAGGTTTAGGTTAATCTTCAATTCTTTGATTTCCTAATTATTATTTGTCTTTGCTTCCATATACGTTATTCTTCATTACAGCCAGACTTTCACGTTTCCTTTGTTCATGGTATTCTGTCAACTAAATTATTTGCTTGTTTTTAACTGTTGTAGCCCAACTACTTGGGTTGGACGGTAGAACGACGGTCTCGCTTCATGCAGGTCGGCGTTCAATCCCCGACCGGCCAAGTGTTTGGGTATTCCTTCCACCCGTCCCATCCCATATTTTTATCCTGATCCCATCCAAGTGCTATATAATCGTAATAGCTTGGCGCTTTCCCCCTCATAGTTCTCTGCCCTTGATTATTGTTTTACTTGTTCTGTTATCCCCCACGGTGCCTATTCCTGATATCCAGGTTGTTTAAAGATTAGACTGAGATACTAATAACATAGATAACACTCCTTCTGGGACCCCCCAAATGGGTGCTATAGTCCTGTCATGGCTCAGTTGGATATCTTATCTTGTCAGTCGCCATTGCTGCCGAGATGTAAACTTGTTGAAACAAATATTTTACACTCAAGTTCCAGCTTAAGCGAAAGTATAGAGAAACAGAACTATTAATATCTGTCAAGGCCCCCAAATGGTCAACGACAATACAATCCTATTTATCACGGAGGCGAAGGTAGCGGTTGGCACCTCTTTTCTTGCGTGGCACTCCTCGTGTCGCCCCTATTTCTTCCCCTCTCCTTCGTAAACTGGTGTTTGAAAACCCCCCAAGACGGAGTTACGTGTTTGGGCTGCCAAAGCCAGCTGCGTTTGTCCTTCACAACAGGCTCTTAAGTCACCCCCTGAGGCAACCACCACCTTCCATGCCTTCCCCCTCCCTCCAAGCCGCCGGTTCCAGTCGTTTCTTCAAGTCACCCCTAAAAGCCACCGTTTCTGATATAACCGGTTTCTTTTGGGGTCCGCTCCCATGTGCACCACTGGAGGGCGATGGGGGGCCCTCACCGTCAACCCTCCAAGCCACCACCACCACTGGCTGGACTCGATTCTGGGGTCCGATCTCCCCGATCCCACCACTGGAGGGGACGGCTTCGTCGGGGAAGAGTCCGACCCTAAGACCGTTGGACAGAATAGCTCCTATAGCGCCCGCTCGCCAGAACCGTTTTCTTTCTTAGCTGACATCGTGTCTGGACAAAAATGATACCGCCTTTTATTTTATTTTTTTCGGGGGGGGGGGGGAGGCTAGGATCTGCAGTACAAGTCTGTAGAGATCTGCAACACGGGTTTGAGAGATCTACAACAGATCTTTATAAATCTGTTGTACCTCACCAGGAACGAACGAACGAACGCAAGCAACCCTAACCTAACCTATCGATGTCAATGCACTACAAAAACGTCAAAATTACGAGGCATAAAAAATGTATAGCTACTAGGCTGTATTTCGAACGGATTGGTCGATACCGTTAAAAATGTGGCGTGTTAGAACGGACTGACTCACGGGATCAAAGTAGTTAGCTGTAGTTACTGTGATCAATTGAAAACTACGCTCAATGTGCTCCCTGCGGGGCGTTCATGGCGGCTTCATAGGGGCGTGAAAAAAAATATATATATAATTTTTAATAACTCACATGAGTTGGGCGCAATTTAAATTTGGTATATTTATATAGACTTAGTCAAAGACACGATGCACACACACACACTCATATATATATATATATATATATATATATATATATATATATATATATATATATATATATATATATATATATATATATATATATAAAACTCCACACCCCAAAAGTGACTGGAGTCCATACTGCCAGGAGCACTATGCAACTGATGTACAGGAGACCTTACCCACTCGACCAATATATATATATATATATATATATATATATATATATATATATATATATATATATATATATATATATATATATATATATATATATATGCGAACAAGCCTGAATGGTCCCCAGGACTATATGCGAATGAAAACTCACACCCCAGAAGTGACTCGAACCCATACTCCCAGAAGCAACGCAACTGGTAACTACAGGGCGCCTTAATCCGCTTGACCATCACGGCCGTCAAAACGGCTCGGCTATCACTTCCTTTTGACGGCCGTGATGGTCAAGCGGATTAAGGCGCCCTGTAGTTACCAGTTGCGTTGCTTCTGGGAGTATGGGTTCGAGTCACTTCTGGGGTGTGAGTTTTCATTCATATATATATATATATATATATATATATATATATATATATATATATATATATATATATATATATATATATATATATATATATTACTGCGAGTATTAGGAAGCTGTTAAATAAAAATGGCTGTTTTTTTTTTTGTATTGCTTGCCGATTGGACGATGATTAAAGTGTGTGATCATCCTGAAGGGGCTAAACAAGATCAAAGAGATTGTGAGTGTTTTTTGCCAGCGCTAAAAATACTTCACAGGACCAAACAGGATCAAACAGATTATTTGTGAGTGCTCCGGGTAATATACTACAAGCATCCGACGAAAGGGTTGTCCAGTGTCAAACAGATGGCTTGTGAGTGATTCAGGCCGTACTACCAACACTTAGTGTGAGTAACCAGGATCAAACACACTGTTTATGAGTGCTCCTGGCACGTGTCAAACAGATGGCTTGTGAGTGATTCAGGCCGTGCTACCAACACTTAGTGTGAGTAACCAGGATCAAACAGACTGTTTATGAGTGCTCCTGGCACTGATATGACCTTCTCCTCTCTCCTTACCTCGTCCCAGTGACAATTGCAAGAAAAAAAAATAATAATAACTTTCTAAATAAACTAATGAACACATAGTGATAAGAGTGAAAATCCTATCAAATACTGCAGATAAATGTCACTTAGCCATCAAGTCCAAAAGCTCGGCAGATTGGCCAATTTGTTGATCTGTTGGCCTCAGTGAGATGAAGTAGTCAACATACATAACTATAGGGCCAGGATTCATCAAGTTTAAACGCCTCCACTTACGAAGCCTGTACATCTTACGTGTCTACTTACGAAACCTGCACATCTTTCAGCAATCGTGGCGGCTTTATTTACTTCGATTAAACCGTTTATGGGTTCCGAAGCACTATACGAGGTTGTTTATAACAACAATAACCTTGCAGGGGTTGTGACGTTTCAAAGCTCGTTAACTCTTTAATGTAAACAAAGCCGCCATGATTGGGGAAAGATGTAGAGATTTCTTAAGTTGAGGCGTCAATACTTGACGAACTCCAGAGTGTATACATAAATACTTGAAAGCAATTTGAGTGTATACACAATGAAGGTTACTCACGAGCTCCAGCCCCCGGGCCGAAGCTGTAGAGATGTGAGAACCCGAGCCATCTGTACAGAGTTTCTGTACAGATACAGGTTCTGTACAGGTTCTGTATCTGTACAGATACAGAACCTCTGTATCTGTACAGAGGTACAGATAAATATGCCTCTGGGGGTTGCATCGGATTAGTGAGCGTTTTTCTCTCTGTTTCCTGTTTGCACTCGTCCTGTGCACTATTCCTGTGCAGTCGTCCTATGCTCTCGTCCTATGCCCTAGTCCTGTGCACTAATCCTGTGCCCTAGTCTTGTGCATTAGTCATGTGCACTCGTCCTGTTCACTCGTCCTGTGTCCTCGTCCTGTGCTCTCGTCCTATTACCAAGCGTCAAATTTGAAGTAGTTTGGCCTAACCAAAAGCGTACGACTCTAGACAACCCGTCTAGCCTATCGAGATAACGTCAATAATGCGGTTCTTTTAGTGGCACTGAATCACTTGAATTTTTTACGTTTCATGTCAATAGCTTCAAAAATTGATGATGTATTAAGTGTGAGGACAGGTTGCTTGATATATCCCTGATCAGAACACGTTCTCTCATCTAATACGTCGCATTTGTTACGGAATTGACAAAGCTGTGAGAATTGCGACGGATTAGTGACAATCAGAGCACCGTAATTTGAACGTTTTCTATGATACCACCTAAATGCCTGACCCTTGCATGGTGCGTATATAATGCTATACGCTCATTAAGGTTCTTAAATTGTTAAATCATGCAACGAATGCGTTCACTAATGAGCGAGATTATCCTCCTTCACGAGTCATTAGTGAGACATAAAGTATTTATATCCGTGAGTGGGCCACAATGTATCGTATATATATATACCAGAATACATCGTGTATGCAAGGAACCTTGTGTTATATATATATACATTTAGCTACTTGAATACTCGTATATGGTTATTGTTCTCAGCACATGTATTTATCAGAGACTCGAACGCCGGCCTCAAAGAGCGTAGGAGGGACCTCGCGCCGCCCTAGCATCTAGGTCATAGATGCTGACAATAAGGAAGAATCTCAGAAGTACCTATAACTGGTAACCAACTGAGACTTGAACTCATCATCACCGGAGCACCACTAAGGTAACTGAAGTTATTTTTGTGTTTGATCATTATCCTTGCCATATAAGATACCAGGCCTGGTCCTCGACCAAGCCTCCACCCTCAGGAAGCAGCCCATGACAGCTGACTAATTCCCAGGTACCTAATTACTGCTATAGGAGGGCGTATACTCCTGTACACACACCAGTTCTAACAGACTATAGACCCTTAACATGATTTATGTGAAGGGGCAATCTTCAAGCCTTTTAAACAGGAGTCAGAAGTCGTCTGCTTCTGTATAAACAATTTATATACATATAAACAAAAAATAAATAATTGCAATTCAAAGTTTCCTGTTATTCTCACTTCACAAGTCAGTCTTGTCCTTGGGTTAAGTCTCGCACGTCGCCCTCTTGGGCCGGGGATCACAACGACACTCACGTATTGACCCACCGGATCTCTATACCTTTTAACTACGATTATGGCGGCCTAGTTTGTTTACGTCCCTCCGAGGAGCTACGCGGGTCCAGTGATCAAGTGGCAACTTAAAGTTACCACTTGACAAGGGTCCAGGAATCAGCGAAACGTCAACACTTCATTTTCATATCATCTGGGTTAGGTTATTTGTAAATATTTATTTTACAAGGGTACATTCGCCTATATTGGCTTCCCGACGTCAAAAATGAAGTGGTTTCGCCTAACACAAAGCGTACGCACTAACACTAACTTACGCTCTATAACTTACGCTAATTTGTCCGGCGTTGCGTCAGCATAACGGTACACATAATATTACTGTAGCACTGTATCTTTAACGCTGCGGTACGATTGCGTTAATTTGGTGCTGTATTAAATGTTTAGGGAAGCAGTCAGTCCTCAAAGCCTTCATTCCATGAATAGACACACACATGCGCGGCCGACTTTGCAGCAACGGCCATTGAAATGTTGCATGGAGGAACTTTCCTACGTGTAGATTTAGTGTGAGACCATTAGTTATTTTACTGCTAAGGTTCAACTCCTATTGATACATACAAGGCGGCTCCTATTGACTTATACGTGGCGGCTCCTATTTAATTCCAAGCAACCTCATTCATGTAAATGTCTAAACTCCGCGTGAATCAATCCAGAGATCTCACGTCTAATAAGATACATATGTCATATACAGAGTGTGTGTGTATAAATTAATACATAAACATTATTAATTTCTGAATTAATGTGATCTCATTAATATGCAGGAACTATAAGATCACATTATATTATTTCAAACTACGTTTAATATCTTGTTACGAACCCGGATCCAGCGTCCTAGCCTGGAGCAGTGACAAACACGCCATCTGTGGTTCAGCTCCCGAAACCCCCGCCAAACGAACGACGACACCTAGTGAGGGCAGCGTGTACTGGCCTCGAGGACCAGTTTCCAGTCTGGTTCAGCGCTCAACACCGCCGCTCCTGACCTCTGGTGATGTGGTGCTCCGAAGACAGCGCCATCTATGGAGTGGATATGTCGGGCGTTTGTATCTGAGCCTGTGAGTGTGGTGTATTAGTGTCCCAGTTATTGATGACGTGTCTGTTTACAGAGCCGACCTGGGACCACTGTGTTGAAGGTGGAGTCAGTCTACCCGAGGCAGCCAGTCTCCATACAGTGAAGTTTGCTGCAGCTGTCGTGACGTCGTCCCCCCGGAAGAACACTGTGGTGTGTTAAGCCTGCCAGTGGAGTGGCAGTGGAAGGATTTACCCGGGACCGACGGTCGGAGACGATAATCCACTGGGGTATTGAGGACAGGAGGGTGATTGGTGATATCACACGAGACTCCTGTCTAGGGCGTACCCCTTATATCGTTCGTGGAGTGGCCGTACCAGCCTTGGTGGCTCTGTACCTGCCAGCAGACCTGCTGGACGTGTGGTTGACGGCCTCCACGACGGTGCCCCCAGTGGACCTGTGTTGTGGCTGACCTGTGGCCAGGGTAGGCTCGGCGTTCCAGAAGACACGTCTTGAGGCCACGAAGAAAGCACCAAGAAATCGGCACCGAAAGTGGTGTGGCACCAGAGTCTTCAGCAGAAGACTACAGTGAATAATCCCCTTGCATAGCATTAATACCCCCCCCTCTTTGTGTACTCTTTTATTATATATATTTAAATGGTGATGGTGTTAATTATAATATTAAGTTCTTAACTATCTTTCCATACTCCCTTTAAGTTACTTGCGTCACGGATCGCATCCCTTGAAAGCCTCTACTGGCTTGGGGCCGGATATATATCTTTCTCTAACTACATCAGAGTAAGAACCCCGTTGCGTCCCGAGAGGGCCGTAACATAATTGGCATCCCCAGCGGGATCCGTCCCCTTGTTAAGTATGTTTGACAGGGGTGGTGAAGTGGCGTAATCCCTGTATATAATTCCCCCTGTGTGTGACGATTGTGACGTTATACGTCCTGTGCGGTGCTCAGAGTGACTAAGTGCGATATTGTGCAGTGCGGTGCTCGCTGTGATTAAGCGATTAAGTGCAATATTGACTAGTGCGGTGCTCAGTGATATTGTAGAGCGAAGTGTTCGCTTGGATTCAGTGCAATATTGGGTAGTGCGGTGCCCGAAGTGATTACGTGCAATATTGGCAAGTACAGTGTTTGGTGCGATAAAGTGCAATATTGGCGTAGATCAGTGCTCGGTGTGTTAAGTGCTAACGTGTAAGCAAGGTGTTAAGTGCAAAGTGTTCCATCTGTGACAATGGCAGACAAAGCTACCATCGATGATCTGGACGATGTTCAGGCTTTTCTGAACAGAGTGGACTGTCTTGCCAGATTAAAATATCTGAGCAAACCAGAGCTTGTACTAGTGAGCGCCTACCTGGAGATCAAGATCCGTGCCAGTGATTCCCGTGTGGAGATCTTGTCCAAGGTTCACCGGCACCTGAAGGCAGAAGAGAAACAGGAAGGCGAGACTCCTAGTACAAGGGAAGGTGAGGAAATAGCTTCCACAGAAAAGGAAGATAAGGGCAGTGACATTGACAGTGATGCAGGTGAGCTTAATATCAGCTTCCTAACTGTCAAGATGCGTGCCTTGGAAATTAATCGAGAAATTGAATGGAAGAAGTTAGAATTAGAACGAGAGTTAAAAGATAAAGAATTGGCGATGAGGCGTCTAGAATTAGAAGAGAGACGAGAGAGAGAAGAACGAGAAAGAGAAGAAAAGGAAAGACAGAGACAACATGAACTAGAAGTATTACGACTAGGCGCTGAACAGAGACAAACTGGAGTAAGCGGTTTCGATCCGGTAAGGAATATCAAAATGGTCCCCAAATTCAATGAGAGAGAAGTTTCGAAGTTCTTCGCAGCCTTCGAGAAAGTCGCTGCCTCTTTGGAGTGGCCAAGGGAGAATTGGGCCATCATGATACAGTCAGTTTTGACTGGGAAGGCCCAAATTGCCTACTCTACGTTATCCCTTGACGACTCCGGCGATTACGAGATGGTGAAGAAAGTGGTGCTCATGGCGTACCAATTGGTACCTGAGGCTTATAGGCAAAAGTTCAGAAACCTGAAGAAGACCTCAGAGCACACTTTCACCGAATTCGCCACCATCAAGGAGCGACTTTTTCAAGAATGGTGTGCATCTCGGAAGGTGGAGACCAAGGAAGACCTCGAGCAGCTGATTCTGCTCGAGGACTTCAAGGATTGTTTATCTGGAGACCTCAAGACGTACTTAGAGGAACAGCAGGTAGAGACCTTGAGTGCAGCAGCCACCATGGCTGAAGAGTATATCCTGACTCATAGGCCGTCTGCTAAGTACGTCCCGAGGAATTACCAGCGCCGGTTTGACAGACCTCACGACGAAGAAGAAAGACCCGTCCCACAAAGTGCTAAGAAGACGCCCCCAGGTAGCCCTCGAAGAACAAGTCCTAGTAGTCCGAAACACCGTAGTCCGAGGAGGAACATGGTGTGCTGGACTTGTGGGCAGAAGGGACACATAGCTGCTAGGTGCCGAGGCAGAAGAGGTGGCAGCGCACGAAGGGAGGTGATGTTGATGACCTGTGTTACATCACCAGTAGGAAACCAGTCTACGACGACGCAGGAAGAACCAAGTTTGTTGGCCCCTCACACTTCAACCGGGTATGTAACGAGTGATCATACTGGTAGATCAATTGTAGTGCTCAGAGATAGTGGAGCAGCCCAGTCCCTGATCGTGAAGAGCTCGTTACCCGAGGGAGTAAGTGTGGATGGGAGACCAGAGGTTATCCTGGTTGGGTTTCCAAGGACGCAGTACATCGCCCCCTTAGTGCCAGTACATCTCGACTCGCCTTATTTCAGCGGCACATGTGCGTTGGCAGTAGTCGATACCCTCCCTGTGGCTGGGATTGACGTGGTACTAGCCAACGACTTGGTGACAGATTGGAGCATCAATCTTCCCAAGGTTGCGGACGAGTCTACCAGAACAGCAAGGCCTGAGGTAACAGGCAATGGTAATGTCCAGGTAAAGACAGACCCGGATTTGAACATGTCTAATTTGTCCTCTCACCCGCAGATCGAAGATATTCTAGCAGTGTCTCCTGATTCTCTCGACGAGGAACATGAAGTTAAGAAGGCAGAGGTACCTGAGCAAGAAGAGAGGCCTTGTGTGCGGGCACCCACGGATACCAACGAGTCTGGAGCGAAGGCGGATGTGTGCTTGCGGTATGGCAAGTTACAGCATGTAGTGAACCAGCCAGAGATTCCCCAGACGTCAGAGGTAGGTGCGGTGTGTTCAAAAGGTCTAGTGCCCTCTTCGGTCCAAGCCAGGCGTGTGGATGTGGCCGGCTATGGACATGACTGGCTCGGGAAGCTTATCCCTCAATTGGCCTCATGTTTCTTAGCGATATTTTGTTTTATTCTCCTATGTATTCTATGTGTTCTCAGTAAGGATCAGTGGACGACCCGAAGGATGATGGCTCCCGTGAACATCGAGAAGAGGTCCCAGGGATTGGAGAGTTGTACTGCAAGTGTTGCAGTTGAAGAAGGGACCTGGGAGGTAATAGATGATACAGGAGGTACGACATGTGATAATGTGAGTGACTGTTTCCGACAGGTTGACACCCCCCGCGTGACTGCTGAGCCTCAATGCAGCGTTATGTGGAACGTTGGTCGACCTGACGGTGGCAGAGCGAATGCCACCTGCGACGTACGAACAGCCCCGTTGGGACTAGGTGTGGACCTAGTAGAGTATGCTGTAAGTACTGTTTTACCCGCTGTCGCTATCACTCTGAATTATCAGACCCCTGTATTCCAGGTTCCTGTCTCCCTGAAGGACCATCGGACCGGCACCAGAAATGCCGTCTGTGGTCAGCCATCATCGGTGCCACGACATAAGGAAGTGTCGAGTCACCCCAGATCGTGTCGAAACCAATCCGTACTAGAGAGATGTGAGATGATGCCCCTATTTGCCATCGCAGAGGAGGTGTGGAAGATTACGTCAGGCAGATCATTGCCTTCCATTTTCAAGCTCCCTTTGGGCCAGGGTTTCTCAATAGAAAAGTTCTGTGGACAAGACAGCCTCATCACTCCAGTTCATAGTATAAGTAAGTCCATTTGGAGTTGTGTCGCCCTGCTAATTTGGTTTGTGTTTTTTATAGAACCCCAAACCAAATTCTTTTTGGTGGGGAGGTGTTACGAACCCGGATCCAGCGTCCTAGCCTGGAGCAGTGACAAACACGCCATCTGTGGTTCAGCTCCCGAAACCCCCGCCAAACGAACGACGACACCTAGTGAGGGCAGCGTGTACTGGCCTCGAGGACCAGTTTCCAGTCTGGTTCAGCGCTCAACACCGCCGCTCCTGACCTCTGGTGATGTGGTGCTCCGAAGACAGCGCCATCTATGGAGTGGATATGTCGGGCGTTTGTATCTGAGCCTGTGAGTGTGGTGTATTAGTGTCCCAGTTATTGATGACGTGTCTGTTTACAGAGCCGACCTGGGACCACTGTGTTGAAGGTGGAGTCAGTCTACCCGAGGCAGCCAGTCTCCATACAGTGAAGTTTGCTGCAGCTGTCGTGACGTCGTCCCCCCGGAAGAACACTGTGGTGTGTTAAGCCTGCCAGTGGAGTGGCAGTGGAAGGATTTACCCGGGACCGACGGTCGGAGACGATAATCCACTGGGGTATTGAGGACAGGAGGGTGATTGGTGATATCACACGAGACTCCTGTCTAGGGCGTACCCCTTATATCGTTCGTGGAGTGGCCGTACCAGCCTTGGTGGCTCTGTACCTGCCAGCAGACCTGCTGGACGTGTGGTTGACGGCCTCCACGACGGTGCCCCCAGTGGACCTGTGTTGTGGCTGACCTGTGGCCAGGGTAGGCTCGGCGTTCCAGAAGACACGTCTTGAGGCCACGAAGAAAGCACCAAGAAATCGGCACCGAAAGTGGTGTGGCACCAGAGTCTTCAGCAGAAGACTACAGTGAATAATCCCCTTGCATAGCATTAATACCCCCCCCCTCTTTGTGTACTCTTTTATTATATATATTTAAATGGTGATGGTGTTAATTATAATATTAAGTTCTTAACTATCTTTCCATACTCCCTTTAAGTTACTTGCGTCACGGATCGCATCCCTTGAAAGCCTCTACTGGCTTGGGGCCGGATATATATCTTTCTCTAACTACATCAGAGTAAGAACCCCGTTGCGTCCCGAGAGGGCCGTAACATATCTCAGGTGCACCTAATATTATATATATATATATACATATATATATATATATATATTTATATATATATATATATATATATATATATATATATATATATATATATATATATATATATATATATATATATATATATATATAACTTTTTAGACACTAAACCCACCAGGGGACTCGAACACTGGCCAACAAGGTGGCAGTTGCATGCTGTATCCACTACACCATACTTCAAAGCCATATATATATATATATATATATATATATATATATATATATATATATATATATATATATATATATATATATTGGAAGCAGTCTTTCTTGTAAACATATGTTGTTAAATATGACCTAAAAAGTAAGATTAATAATTCTAACACGAATTTTCTCAATATTTCTTATGTTTCTTTTTACTGTCGATGGTAATTGAAAAATCAATTCTCCAAAATTCATTTTTATTTCTAGTCTGATGCGACGCCTGAACGCGTTTCGTAATTACCTATTACATTTTCAAAGACTTTAGTTTACACACACAACTGTAACCTGTAAACACGCCATTTGCTTCCATATCTATACTAGCATTTGGGTGAGGTGATATGGTACAACAGTTTTGGATGAGGTGAACAAACTTGTGACAAACACAAGACAGAACACGGAACAATGGGGTATTATTAATTGGATAGACGAGAGCATAAGAATGGAAGTAACTGCAAAGGCCCATACTTCCTCTTGATGCTTCTATATTGGTACGGAGTCTTGAAGTGGGTAGAATATTGTTGTGCATTAATTGGCTGTTGATTGATGGTGTTGACTTTTTGATGTGTAGTGCCTCGCAGATGTCGAGCCGCCTGCTATCGCTGTATCTACCGATGATTTCTGTGTTGTTTCTTAAGACTTCTCTGGTGATGGTCTGGTTGTGAGAAGAGATTATATGTTCCTTAATGGAGCTCTGTTGCTTATGCATTGTTAATCGCATGGAAAGAGATGTTGTTGTCTTGCCTATATACTGAGTTCTTTGGGGCTTACAGTCCCCCAAGTGGGCATTTGAAGGCATAGACGATGTTGGTCTCTTTTAAGGCGTTCTGCTTTGTGTCTGGAGAGTTTTTCATGAGTAGATTGGCCGGTTTTTTGGGTTTTATAGTAAATCGTCAATTTTATGTTCTGATTTTTATCTGTAGGGATAACGTTCCTATTAACAATATCTTTCAGGATCCTTTCCTCCGTTTTATGAGCTGTGGAAAAGAAGTTCCTGTAAAATAGTCTAATAGGGGGTACAGGTGTTGTGTTGGTTGACTCTTCAGAGGTTGTATAGCGTTTTACCTTTCTTTTTATGACGTCTTCAACGAAACCGTTAGAGAAGCCGTTGTTGACTAGGACCTGCCTTACCCTACAGAGTTCTTCATCGACTTGCTTCCATCCTGAGCTGTGGCTGAGAGCCCGGTCGACGTAAGCGTTGACAACACTCCTCTTGTACCTGTCTGGGCAGTCACTGTTGGCATTGAGGCACATTCCTATGTTTGTTTCCTTAGTGTAGACTGCAGTGTGGAAACCTCCGTTCCTTTCCGTGACTGTTACATCTAGAAAGGGCCACTTCCCATCCTTCTCCATCTCGTAAGTGAAACTCAACACAGAATTCCGCTCGAATGCCTCCTTCAGCTCCGGCAGATGTCTGACATCAGGTACCTGTGTAAAAATGTCGTCAACATACCTGCAGTTTATGGCAGGTGCCAATATGCATCAGAAAACTTCTCACCCTTGACAACTGAGTGGATAGCGCTCGGGATTCATAGTCCTGAGGTTCCGGGTTCAATCCCCGGTGGGATTGAACACAGTTTCTTTCACCCTGATTCCCTGTTCACCTAACAGTAAATAGGTACCTGGTAGTTAGACAGCTGCTACGGGCTGCTTCCTGGGGGTAACAATAAGGAGGCCTGGTCGAGGACCGGGCCGCGGGGACGCTAAGCCCCGAAATCATTTCAGGATAACCTCTGAATTATTCGAACCCCAGACACCCAGGGCTCCCTGCACCTTAGCATTGTTATAAATTTAATTGTTGTACTGTAATGTTTAATGCAACAAAAAATTGTAAATAGGTTTGTTGTAAATAGATCTCCGTTAATCACCCCTAAACGTACACAGTACCGTGACCACCGCACTATTGATCGTCTGTATGGTGCGGTGCTCACGGTACTGTGTATGTTTAGGGGTGTTCCTGGACGGCATGGGGTTCGAATCCTAGTCTGGTCATTTAGAGTTCTGGTGATATATATATATATATATATATATATATATATATATATATATATATATATATATATCACCAGAACTATATATATCACCAGATATATATATATATATATATATATATATATATATATATATATATATATATATATATATATATATATGTGCAGAAGAGTGTTGTTAATGCATAATGCATAGGTGTCGACGGAACCATTGAGTGCATAATGGGTGCTGTGAGTGACAGTACTCACCTAGTTGTGCTTGCGGGGGTTGAGCTCTGTTCTTTCGGCCCGCCTCTCAACTGTCAACTGTCAATCAACTGTTACTAACTTCTAATTTCCCGACCCCTACCCCACCCTATACATTCACACCCAGGAAGCAGCCCGTAGCAGCTGTCTAACTCCCAGGTACCTA
This sequence comes from Procambarus clarkii, assembly GCF_040958095.1. NCBI lineage: Eukaryota > Metazoa > Arthropoda > Malacostraca > Decapoda > Cambaridae > Procambarus > Procambarus clarkii. Next base: position 27,636,603 of record NC_091192.1, read on the forward strand.
TTTACTGCTGGGTAGCGGGGCGCATCGGGGTCAAAGAAACTCTGCCCATTTAGTTTCTGCCTTCACGGGTGACCGAACCCGGACCCTAGGATTACGAGTCCAGAGCGCTCTCCGTTCAGCTATCAGGCCCTCTAACTGTTCTAGGCTGTGGGTGGCAGATGCTTAGGGCTAGCCTCATTAAACTTTGCCGAAGGACTGCTGAGGGCTAAGGGATTGTCATAGGTCGGGGTTCAGCCTTACAGCCCCCCCCCCCCATGTAGGTTTTCTTGATAACCTCCATGATGATGATGTCTGAAATGTTAGATTTTGTCAACAGAGTTTTCAATTGTTCATAATATTGCAAATATTGACATGCAAAATAGATGTTCTGAAGGCTCCTATTACTTAAAAGAGCGTAACCTACTGGAGCCAGATAACCTGCTGCCCCCTCCACCCCTTCCCCCCCCCCCCCTTCCATCTAGTAGAGTATGCATCCATTTTTATTAGCATAAAAAATAAGAGATTTTTCGCAAACTATTTCAGTAATTTATTCATAATCATTATTTCAGATACACTCATTGTGACAATGTTATTGTGCTAATCTGGCCTGGACGGTGCGCTGCAGTCTATTATTATTACATTGCTCTGTCTGTCTGTCTGTCTGTCTATCTGTCTGTCTGTTCGTGTCTCGGTCTCTCTATCTGTCCATCTCTCCCTCCTCCATCTATCTCTCTCCCTTGTCTCTATCTGTATTTGTCTCTCTCTACCTATATATATATCTCACTCTCCCACTTATTTCATTTATTAATGACTATATTCACTCCATCCTCATAACCCAGCTCCTTGTCCTCATATCCCAGCTCCTTGTCCTCATATCTCAGCTCCTTGTCCTCCTATCCCAGCCCCCTTGTCCTCATATCCTAGCTCCTTGTCCTCATATCCCAGCTCCTTGTCCTCATAACCCAGCTCCTTGTCCTCATATCTCAGCTCCTTGTCTTCATATCCCAGCTCCTTGTCCTCATAACCCAGCTCCTTGTCCTCATATCCCAGCTCCTTGTCCTCATATCCCAGTTCCTTGTCTTCATAACCCAGGTCCTTGTCCTCATATCCCAGCTCCTTGTCCTCATAACCCAGCTCTTTGTCCTCATATTTCAGCTCATTGTCCTCATAACACAGCTCCTTGTCCTCATAACACAGCTCCTTATCCTCATAACCCAGCTCCT
>NC_091192.1:27642804-27670304 GCF_040958095.1 Procambarus clarkii
CAAATAGGTGAGTATACACACACACACACACACACACACACACGTACCACAAGCAGGCACCGTCGAGAGGCATTCATCAAAATTCCTATCATTAAAGTAGTCAGTTCAGTAATGATACCCGACCCTCTCCTTCCCACACACAACGGGCCGCGGCGTGAGTTACTGGAGTTTAATGGTCCCGACAGATATTTACCGACGACCAAATTTTTGTCGAATTTACGCTCTGTCGTGTCGCGTAAGTTTTAGGTCGAGGCTTCCTCACTAGGAGCATTTTTATTTTGTTTTTCAATTGAAATATTTGTATGATAAATCCAGTGTCCCGAAGCGTCAACAATTTCGAGGACAAGTTAGTGAGTGTTGTATTATAGAAATAGCCTTTCCTGAAGCTCGGTCAAAATGCTCATATCAAGATTATGTAACAATTTTTTTCCAAATTAGCAGATAATTGACACCAATACGGAGCAATGAGGAAGTATTAACCGTGCCTCTATTGAAGGTATCTCATAAGAACATAAGCAAGAGCAAATAAGAATAAATGAAACTACAGAAAGCCTATTGGCTCCATACGAGGCAGCGCCTATTGGCCCCATACGAGGCAGCGCCTATTGGCCCCATACGAGGCAGCTCCTATTGACCCCATACGAGGCAGCTCCTATTGGCCCCATACGAGGCAGCTCCTATTGGCTCCATACGAGGCAGCGCCTATTGGCCCCATACGAGGCAGCTCCTATTGGCCCCATACGAGGCAGCGCCTATTGGCCCCATACGAGGCAGCGCCTATTGGCTCCATACGAGGCAGCGCCTATTGGCTCCATACGAGGCAGCGCCTATTGGCCCCATACGAGGCAGCGCCTATTGGCCCCATACGAGGCAGCGCCTATTGGCCCCATACGAGGCAGCTCCTATTGGCCCCATACGAGGCAGCGCCTATTGGCCCCATACGAGGCAGCGCCTATTGGCTCCATACGAGGCAGCGCCTATTGGCTCCATACGAGGCAGCGCCTATTGGCCCCATACGAGGCAGCGCCTATTGGCCCCATACGAGGCAGCGCCTATTGGCCCCATACGAGGCAGCTCCTATTGACCCCATACGAGGCAGCTCCTATTGGCCCCATACGAGGCAGCGCCTATTGGCCCCATACGAGGCAGCGCCTATTGACCCCATACGAGGCAGCTCCTATTGGTCCCATACGAGGCAGCTCCTATTGGCCCCATACGAGGCAGCTCCTATTGGTCCCATACGAGGCAGCTCCTATTGGTCCCATACGAGGCAGCTCCTATTGGCCCCATACGAGGCAGCTCCTATTGGCCCCATACGAGGCAGCTCCTATTGGTCCATACGAGGCAGCTCCTATTGGCCCCATACGAGGCAGCGCCTATTTATATCCACCCAAACTCATTCAAATTTATATGCGTGTTTACGTTTTTCACTCGATCAGCTGTTCCCAGCTCAGTTGTTCCCTGTTCAGCTGTTCCCTGATCAGCTGTTCCTTGATCAGCTGTTCTGTTTAAATACAGCTAATAGAATCAATCACTACAAACAATAAATCAAATGTGTTCATTAATATAATTTAAGGTTTCACATTCAAATTAATATTGTATTGGGACAAAGCTCAATCATTTGTGTGTTTCCAAATAAGATATTCATTAATTTATTAAACATATGCAACAACGATCACGAAACACTGATCCAAGTAGACTGGAATTGAATTATCACAATGGAAAATAACAGATTGCTGAATGCGTTTTCGGCTGAAGTTCAAGCCGTCATCAGAACGGAACAGAGTCACTTCCGGGGTGTGAGTTTTCAGTTGCATATAGTCCTGGGGACCATTCAGGCTTGCTCGCATTTGTGTTCCTCACGTGTGCCCCAAAGAATGAGGTGATTTGATAAAATACTATGCCCAAGATTACCATCAGAGTGCCGGCGGGCTGATGGGCAAAATAGCCTCGGCTACCATCAGCTTTTGACCGGTCGCGATGGTCGAGTGGATTAAGGTGTCCTGTACACACCGGTTGCATTGTTGCTCCTGGCAGTATGGGTTCGAGTCACTTCTGGGGTGTGAGCTTTCAGTTGCATATAGTCCTGGAGACCATTCAGGCTTGTTCGCATATATATATATATATATATATATATATATATATATATATATATATATATTGCTAGGAGCCAGCGTATGTGGGACAAAAATAAAGCCCCCTGTTTTTACCATTAAAAACTTCATACGGCGGAGGTTTATGAGGATTTTCTAAAAAACAATTAATTTAGCATTTTGTTAACAAAGTACATGAATATTATTTATGTTAATGGTAGAGCAGGTACTAAACAATATATATATATATATATATATATATATATATATATATATATATATATATATATATATATATATATATATATATATATATATATATATATATAAAATGTGTGTTACAGGTTACAAAGAGCAACAGACAGAAGAGAGAGTGACAGAGACAGGGAGCAACAGTAGAGAGTGAATTGCAGGAGAGAGGAAATCACAGAAAGGAGAAAGTGGCAAGGGGGGGGACAAAGAGTGACAGGAGAGACAGTAAGTGACAGCAGACATATGCCTTGGTGAAGAAACTTCCGGTTGCTGTCAACTTTGACAAGTGTGACCTCTTGGATAACTTAAAAGTTTCATAGTGAGAGGGAGGAGGCACAGACTGAGACAGACACAAGCTGAACACACACACAGACAGACAGACAGGCACACACCAGTCGAACACCCGCATACAGATAGACAGTCGTTAGAAAATGAAAGTGACTGTTCTATTTAGCTTCTGTTTGTATTGCATTAGTCGTATTTCGTTACCATTCGTCCAAGCAGTCGTTAATAGTTAATTTTGCCTTTCAGAAGTCATCGGCAGGTCCTCTCGTTTAACGCGTCGCGTTTGTTACGGTAGCGACGAATCCGTTATAAATGGAACAATTTAGTCAACATTAAAGCACCGGAATACTGACGTTTTATTTGTCTCAGCCTCGAGAGGTTAGGTGGGTTGCTTGGGTTTGTACTTTTCAGGTTAGATATGTTGTTGTTAAAGATTTAGCTACTCAGGACGAAGTGTCCATGTAGCACGGGCTATGGTGAACCCGTAAAGGTTAGATAAAAAGCGTTGTGTTTTATACGGAGTGGCGAGTTGAGGGGAACAGTTTACGGGCTATTCATGCCCGTGCCACCTCTTGGGTAGCTTAATCTTTATCAATCATGGGAACGGTGTGGGTAATTAGGCTAGCTGATGTCAGCACTGTATGAGATATATACAAGAGTTGTTACATTCTTGTACAGCCACTAGTACGCGTAGCGTTTCGGGCAGGTCCCTGGAATACGATCCCCTGCCGCGAAGAATCGTTTTTTCATCCAAGTTCACATTTTACTGTTGCGTTAAACAGAGGCTACAGTTAAGGAATTGCGCCCAGTAAATCCTCCCCGGCCAGGATACGAACCCATGACATAGCGCTCGCGGAACGCCAGGCGAGTGTCTTACCACTACACCACGGAGACTGTCAGATGAACTGCTGCAGTGTAATATTGTGTACTCACCTATTTGTACTCTCCTAGTTGTGCTTGCGGGGGGTTGAGCTTTGGCTCTTTGGTCCCGCCTCTCAACCGTCAATCAACTGGTGTACAGATTCCTGAGCCTATTGGGCTCTATCATATCTACACTTGAAACTGTGTATGGAGTCAGCCTCCACCACATCACTGCCTAATGCATTCCACCTGTTAACTACTCTGACACTGAAAAAGGTCTTTAAAGATACTTTAAAGAAAAAGTATCACTAAAGATAAAAAGTGACTCCATTCCCGGTAATTTGTAAAATTTCGTACCCAATTGCAATTTAATCGGCACTTAATTTAATAAAATATATTTTCTTTGTGGACACGGCCTATGCAAACATCGCGTTAAATTGAAAAGTCTTTTTGACAGGCCGCAAATGGTGGTTTGCCAGAGTTTGGACCAACATAGTCACAGTTAATTTGGGTTCCGCATTTTCTGCACTCTTTATGGAAAACAAATACAGCATGACCTACATAATTTACAAAAAAAAAACAGTTTTTTCATAAATAAATCTGCAACAGTCAAGATTGTGAATATCATATGACAATGTTGCAAGCATTTCGTGTTATAATGTGTGTTCTCGCCTAATTTGACTGGCATTGTTGTGCTTGCAGGGTTAAGCCTCGGTTCTTAAGCCCCGTCTTTCGACTAGTGTGTGTGTGTGTGTGTGTGTGTGTGTGTGTGTGTGTGTGTGTGTGTGTGTGTGTGTGTGTGTGTGTGTGTGTGCGTGTGTGTACTCACCTAATTGTGTTTGCGGGGGTTGAGCTCTGGCTCTTTAACCCCGCCTCTGAACCGTCAATCAACAGGTGCACAGGTTCCTGAGCCTATTGGGCTCTATCATATCTACACTTGAAACTGTGTATGGAGTCAGCCTCCACCACATCGCTTCCTAGTGCATTCCATTTACTAACTACTCTGACACTAAAAAAGTTCTTTCTAATGTCTCTGTGGCTCATTTGGGTACTCAGCTTCCACCTGTGTCCCCTTGTGCGTGTACCACCCGTGTTAAATAATCCACATTTGTCTACCCTGTTAATTACCCAGAGAATTTTGTATGTGGTGATCATGTCTCCTCGAGCTCTTCTGTCTTCCAGCGACGTGAGCTGCAGTTCACGCAGCCTGTCCTCATAACTCATGCCTCTTAGTTCTGGGACTAGCCTAGTGGCATACCTCTGAACTTTTTCCAGCTTCGTCTTGTGCTTGACAAGGTACGTACGTACGTGTGTGTGTGTGTGTGTGTTTTATCTCACCTAATTTAGGTAAACTAATTGCCATGTGGTTGGTTGAGTTACAGCTCTTTGGCCCCTCCTCTCAACATTCAATCGACTGGTATATACAGCTTCGCAAGCCTTAGAAGCTGTGTATGGAGCCTACTGCGTCCTGAGACACTGTAAACTATTATAAAGTTTTCTCAGTGTATACCCCTAGTATCCATGGGTATGAGGGCTTTGTCTCGTTCCGTTATCTCCCAATCGTCCAGAATTTTAACCCAGTTGACCAACAACGTAAAAATAACATCGTGATAACGGTATTGCTTTCTCCGTTACCAAGCTTCTAAGGTGCTCAGCGCTGCTCAATAGTGTCCTTAACACCTTCCCTCCGTCATGTGCTCACAGTAGGCTCTGAACATCTCTGGAGAATAGTCGTTCAAATAGGCTCTGACCTCGAAGCTGTTTTGTGGGGTTCCGGTTCGTCTTGTCGAGATCCCTGGAAGAAATCCCTATAGCAGGTGTGGTGTCCTGGCCACGGTGGGTGATGTTGGGTGACAATGGTGGGTGATGTTGGGTGACCACTACTATAAATCCACGTCCAAGACATGCAGGGGGTGCACGACCCCCCCCCCTCCCCCCATCCCCCCCCCCACTCCTCCCCCCCCCCCAAACAGCACTTCTCACATCCATCACACAATTTCCAAGCGTCCACCAACACACACCAACATGCATTATGCTTCCAAGTTTATACAAAAATAGCGAGAAACTATTTTGGAAATATTACCCCCCCCCCCACCCCCCATCCCCCCACCCCCCATAAAAGTTATGTATCAGATCATTGTAACAGGAAGCAGGAGGAGGTGCCGTGGGTACCCCCCCCCCACACCACCACCCAGGAACACCCAAAATGTAACCGCAGCGCTATTTTTTTAAATATTTTTTTATATATAAAAGATCGTAGGAGCGTTAAACTGAGGCTGTAGTGTGCTGGCATGACAGGGTATTTTTCACCGTGCGGCTCTCTGCATGCAAATATATTTCCCTGTTATGCTGTCTGGCCTCAGTTTGTGGGCTCTTTGTCCCTCATTCACTAAGGATTACGTTCACGCACACACACACACACAGCTGAGTGGACAGCGCGCGGGCTCATAATCCTGTGGCCCGGGTTCGATTCCCTGCGCCAGCAGAGACAAATGGGTAGAGTTTCTTTTACAACTGATGCCCCCTGTTACCTAGCAGTAAATAGGTACCTGGGAGTTAGACAGCTGCTACGGGCTGATTCCTGGGTGAGTGTACTCACTTATTTGTGCATGCGGGGGTTGAGCTCTGGCTCTTTGGTCCCGCCTCTCAATCTGTCACTCAACACACACACACAAAAGTGTGTGTGTGCGTGTGTGTGTGTGTGTGTGTGTGTGTGTGTGTGTGTGTGTGTGTGTGTGTGTGTGTGTGTGTGTGTGTGTGTGTGTGTGTGTGAAAAAAAATTGTTAGTAGTTAGTAACAGTTGATTGTTTGACAGTTGAGAGGCGGTCCGAAAGAGCAGAGCTCAACCCCCGCAAGCACAACTAGGTGAATACACACACACACACACACACACACACCGTGGACTGCGGGACCAAAGAGCCAGAGCTCAACCCCCAGCAAGCACAAGTAGTTAAGTACACACACAAACACATACAAGAACACTCGCTTACACACCGAAAATATGCAACCATACTCGTTCTGGAGCTGTAGGGATTGAGCTACGAGGAAAGACTTGAGATGACTGGACCTTACCACACTTGGGGGAAGGGGGGAAGGGGGGGGGGGGGGTTAAAGGAGAGATTGAAGGCACGATAACAACGTATGAGATTCTACGGGGGGGGGGAATTGACAAGGTAGACAAAGCCGCATTGTTTAGAGCTAGGAATATCTAACGTAACCATACATAAGCCTAGTAGGCCTATGTATGGTTAGGCCTCATAACATTCAAGGGCCGCACCAAGCGTCGTAACAGTGAGTGCTGTATAACTGTTACAATAACAACAGTCTAATAATATACACATTATTAGACTTTTCATAATGTAATAATAAGTCTAATAATAATAGTAGTCTAACCGTGCGCAGAGTCTCATTCCCACCAGACTTCTGACTCTGGTTTCAGTCTTTTTTGGGGGGTGTGGGGGGTTGGGGGGGGGGGGGTGAGAGGGGTCTCAAATTCCCCCCCCCCTCCCACCCAACCATTGGGCCGCCTGGACCACCTCAGGGCAAGAAAGCCTACCAGAATAAAGTCCTTATACTTTTGTATATGAAATCGTCTTATTTCTCCCCAGCTACTTATGGACACAATCTCATCTCTATATAAGAATCGGGATTGCTGGGCCGAGTCGTTAAAGAGGTATATGTTGAGCTCTAAGGCGCCTAGATAAAATTTTAAGAGTCTCCGTTGCAACTTCTGCATTACGAGGTAACAATCTTTAATATTTTTATCTAGGTGCTTCAGCTCGCAAACTGCCTTTGAGAACGAGGCTCTAGAGAAAATGGAACAGAATGTAAGGAACCAAAGGTCTATTTTCTCTGCAGTAGAAGGTTAAAGAAATTAGGCTATTGTTATGGAGAAGAGATTAGCATAAAATCTGAAACAGACAAGTCTAAATTGGTTCAATAATAGCAATACATTTTTCTCAATAATGTGAAAACTGAATGTAAATTGAGCTAAGTCTCCGCTTCGAATATGTGTATGTATATACGTGAAAGGTGATTGATGATGTAAAGAAAGAGTAAGTAGTCAAGAGGAACAGAAACCCGAGGAGGCTCAAACAGAAAACGTAAACAGACACTTCAGATAATGTCTAGACAGAAGTTAAAGTCATCCACAACCGTGATTAATCTGTCCAGAGAGAGAGAGAGAGAGAGAGAGAGAGAGAGAGAGAGAGAGAGAGAGAGAGAGAGAGAGAGAGAGAGAGAGAGAGAGAGAGAGAGAGAGAGAGAGAGAGAGAAAGAGAGAGAGAGAGACAAGAACACGTGACAGAGGGCAAGCGGGATGCCAAACATCTGACTCTTGGATCATATTAACGTTATACATGCACGGATGTACGTTATACATGCACGGATGCACGTTATACATGCACGGATGCACGTTATACATGCACGGATACACTGCAACAAAAATAAGCTCTCCGAATAACGCAAATTTATGGCTTTTGTTAAGGAATTTGCGCGATTGGTGTGTGTTTGCCCTGGTTGTTCCTGCCGGCGTGTGGCACTGTTCACACACACACACACACACACACACACACACACACACACACACACACACACACACACACACACACACACACACACAAACACAAATGCAGTGTTTCCACAGGACTATTATGTTATGCGGAAAGAGAGGGAAGGAAGAGGTGGGGGTGGTGCAGCTCTGCTGGTAAGAAAAGGCTGGGATTTTGAGGAGATGGATATTCAGGGCTGTGAAGGTTTCAGTGACTACATAGCAGGTACTGTAACAAATGGAGGGAAAAAAATTATAGTCGCAGTCATATATAATCCACCACCAAATGACAGAAGACCTAGACAGGAATATGATAGAAACAACATGGCCACCATTAACATAATAGAAAGAGCAGCTTCTGTTGCTAGCAGGAATGGATCTGGACTACTAATTATGGGAGACTTCAACCATGGGAAGATAGATTGGAAGAACAGAGACCCGCATGGAGGACCAGAAACATGGAGAGCTAAGCTGCTGGACGTGGCAACAAGAAACTTTCTAAGCCAGCATACCAAAGAGCCAACAAGAATGAGAGGAGAAGATGAACCAGCAATGCTTGATTTGATATTTACCCTAAATGAATGGGATATAAGGGAAGTTAAGATGGAAGCGCCCTTGGGAATGAGTGACCACAGTGTATTGAACTTTGAGTACCTGGTAGAGCTAGGACTTATCTCCCCCCAAAAAGAACTAGGAATCAAAAGGCTGGCATACCGAAAGGGGAATTATGAACAGATGAGACGTTTCCTAAGTGAATTACCTTGGGACACAGACCTCAGAGACAAGTCTGTACAGGGTATGATGGACTATGTTACCCAAAAGTGTCAGGAGGCAGTAAACAGGTTCATCCCGGCCCAAAGGGAAAAATCCGAGAAGCAACAAAAGAATCCATGGTATAATAGGGCATGTATGGAAGCGAAGAAACTGAACAAGAAGGCGTGGAGGAACTTCCGGAATAACAGAACACCAGAAAGCAGGGAGAGATACCAGAGAACCAGGAATGAGTACGTCAGGGTGAGAAGAGAAGCAGAGAAAATTTTTGAAAATGATATAGCAAACAAAGCCAAGACCGAACCAAAGCTACTCCACAGTCACATCAGAAGGAAAACAACAGTGAAAGAACAGGTATTGAAACTTAGAACAGGCGAGGACAGGTATACAGAGAATGACAGAGAGGTGTGTGAGGAACTCAACAAGAGGTTCCAGGAGGTCTTCACAATAGAACAGGGTGAGGTCACTGTGCTAGGAGAAAGGGAGGTAAACCAGGCGGCCTTGGAGGAGTTCGAAATTACGAGAGAGGAGGTCAAGAGACACCTGCTGGATCTGGATGTTAGAAAGGCGGTTGGTCCAGATGGGATCTCACCATGGGTACTGAAAGAGTGTGCAGAGGCACTTTGCTTGCCACTCTCCATAGTGTATAGTAAATCACTAGAGACGGGAGACCTACCAGAAATATGGAAGACGGCGAATGTGGTCCCAATATACAAAAAGGGCGACAGACAAGAGGCACTGAACTACAGGCCAGTGTCCTTGACTTGTATACCATGCAAGGTGATGGAGAAGATCGTGAGAAAAAACCTGGTAACACATCTGGAGAGAAGGGACTTCGTGACAAATCGCCAACATGGATTCAGGGACGGTAAATCTTGCCTTACAGGCTTGATAGAATTCTACGATCAGGTGACACAGATTAAGCAAGAAAGAGAGGGCTGGGCGGACTGCATTTTCTTGGATTGTCGGAAAGCCTTTGACACAGTACCGCATAAGAGGCTGGTACATAAGCTGGAGAGACAGGCAGGTGTAGCTGGTAAGGTGCTCCAGTGGATAAGGGAGTATCTAAGCAATAGGAAGCAGAGAGTTACGGTGAGGGGTGAGACCTCCGATTGGCGTGAAGTCACCAGTGGAGTCCCACAGGGCTCTGTACTCGGTCCTATCTTGTTTCTGATATATGTAAATGATCTCCCGGAGGGTATCGATTCATTTCTCTCAATGTTTGCGGACGATGCTAAAATTATGAGAAGGATTAAAACAGAAGAGGACTGTTTGAGGCTTCAAGAAGACCTAGACAAGCTGAAGGAATGGTCGAACAAATGGTTGTTAGAGTTTAACCCAACCAAATGTAATGTAATGAAGATAGGTGTAGGGAGCAGGAGGCCAGATACAAGGTATCATCTGGGAGAGGAAATTCTTCAGGAGTCAGAGAAGGAAAAAGACTTGGGGGTTGATATCACGCCAGACCTGTCTCCTGCAGCACATATCAAGCGGATAACATCAGCGGCATATGCCAGGCTGGCCAACATACGAACGGCATTCAGAAACTTGTGTAAAGAATCATTCAGAACTTTGTATACCACATATGTCAGGCCAATCCTGGAGTATGCAGCCCCAGCATGGAGTCCATATCTAGTCAAGGATAAGACTAAACTGGAAAAGGTTCAAAGGTTTGCCACCAGACTAGTACCCGAGCTGAGAGGTATGAGCTACGAGGAGAGACTACGGGAATTAAACCTCACTTCGCTGGAAGACAGAAGAGTTAGGGGGGACATGATCACCACATTCAAGATTCTGAAGGGGATTGATAGGGTAGATAAAGACAGTCTATTTAACACAAGGGGAACACGCACAAGGGGACACAGGTGGAAACTGAGTGCCCAAATGAGCCACAGAGATATTAGAAAGAACTTTTTTAGTGTCAGAGTGGTTGACAAATGGAATGCATTAGGGGGTGATGTGGTGGAGGCTGACTCCATACACAGTTTCAAGTGTAGATATGACAGAGCCCGATAGGCTCAGGAATCTGTACACCTGTTGATTGACGGTTGAGAGGCGGGAGCAAAGAGCCAGAGCTCAACCCCCGCAAACACAACTAGGTGAGTACAACTAGGTGAGTACACAATGTACAGCGTTCGGGATTTCCAGTCCCCAGCCCAGGGTTCGATTCCAGGCTGAGACAAAAACCAAATGAGAAGAGCTTCTTCCACCTGATGCCTCTCTTCACCTAGCATGTTGCAGTTGTTTAAGATTCGCTACTTGGAACAAAATGTTCCAAGTAGCACGGGCTATGGTGAGCCCGTAGGAGTAAATCTGCCGCATGGTGCATCCTGGGGAAGTATCCTTCATCCACATCTTTAAATCCCCAGTAAAAGCTCGAGTGACTTAAGATACATAAACTCTTAGTGTCTTAATTACTGCAACACCAGAATTAAATATTGATACATAAAAAGCAAGTGAAATAAATTACATAACCCCCGTTTTTGCTCCCAACAAAACAAATACATATATATATACATATATACCTACAGTATGTTTACCCCTTAATTAGGAAGAACTAATTCAATACCAGCCAAGAAGTATTAATTTAAAATTTTGTTACTTTTTTGCGAATTATCCTAAGAGAATTGTCCCATTTTTCACAATTAAAACATTTAATGTCACATTCATTTCCCCGCCGACCAGAAGTACTATATATATATATTGACCGACAGGAGGATAATGCTTTTTGAAACATTTGCAATTGACTAGTATTTGCTAGTAAGTTATTAATGGTAGATTGTTTCGACACGTAGGTAGTTGGGGTGAGAGTGATGGTTATATGGGTGAATGTCACCCTTAAACATATGGGAGAGGATTGTTTGTTAGCAGCGTGTACAATGCAAACATCTAGTTGACTGTTTACAGCTGTCTGTAAACGTGTGGTTGATGATTGTCAACCATCAGTAAACTTTTGGTTGATGGTTGGATGTCAGCAATAAATGTCTGGTTGATGATTGGATGTCATCAATATACGTCTAGTTGATGATTGACTGTCATCAGTAAACGTCCGGTTGATGATTGGCTGTTATCAGTAAACGTCCGGTTGATGATTGGCTGTTATCAATAAACATCTTGTTGATGACTGACTGCCACTAGTATACATCTGATTGATGACGTTAGAGTACTTTTAAACATCACAAGTGAAGATGAAAACATTGTATTATTTACTAAGCCTATCGACTGCCCAGCTCATTAGGCCTGTCATTTACCTGCATCATTAAGGCCTATCGACAACCTTTTCGGTGTTACAACCTGTTCCTATTCTTAATGCACCACTATTTTGACGCTATCAATCGGCTCTCCACAGCACCGTTCTTGTGCCAGGTAAGTTACGGGCTCGCCATAGCCCGTGCTACTTGGAACTTGTTCCGAGTAGCTGACTCCTTAACAACAACAACAGCTATCGATCACAGCGTGAAAATGTCAGTGTTGTAGGGATAACTAAAGCACCACAATGTTGACGTTTTGTGGAACTAATTAGCTTTGGCCTCGATAGGTTAGGTGGGTTGTTTGGGTTCGTATGTTGGATGAAACCGTTGCATTTTTTACGCAGTGGCGAGTCGAGAGAGAACGGGGGTTGGGGGGGTTGGGGCTGAGTTGACTCTCTGACTCAGTTCAACACGTAAACACACTCTAAATTTCAAGATAAACTTTATAATTAATTTGGTGAACAAACTCTTGTTGTGTAATCACTAGGCTTCAAAGTTTATTTTAATTTGTTGAGGCTACAGCTGATGTCTCTCTCTCTCTCAGGCCGAGGTAGGAAGCCAGACGCATAGGGCTCCCCTCACTCAACAGTGCCCAAAATGATGGGGTCTGGATCAATACCCTTCAACAAATTCTATCACTGCCCGGTGACGCCTCTGGCAGGTGTATGTGTTTTTGTGTGTGCCATGTGTATATATAACTCTACATAACCAAATCAAATCTACATAATGGTGCATTGTGCCGAAATAAAGCCTTATGAAATAGTCTCTCTCTCTCTCTCATATTGCACAAAACACATATCTAACAATTTATTGCAAAGCAAATCTGCTTCATTGAGCAACAGAGAAATTTGATCAAAATAACTCACTCACCAGATTGATGAACAGCAGAAAAAAGGTCCTTGCAAAACTGAAAAACAAATATATATATTTATATTTATATATTTGTGAGTATTTTGTTCACAAAGGATCCATAGCCATATGGGAATTGCCTGCACTATCATGCTGGTGTATGGTAATTGAGGTCTAAATCAGAATAAAAACAAAACAAAAAACACAATGCTCCCTCGACCTTTTCCTGCACGCAAACCAAAATAATTCGCTTCCCCTCCCAAAACACACACACACACATTATATATATATATATATATATATATATATATATATATATATATATATATATATATATATATATATATATATATATATATATGATGTTCCTAATAGCCAGAACGCAGTATTTGGCCTACTTTGCAAGGCCCGATTTGCCTAATAAGCCAAGTTTTCCTGAATTTAAATATTTTTCTAATTTTTTTCTTATGAAATTGATAAAGCTATCCATTTCATTATCTATGAGATAATTTTTTTTATATATAAGTTTACACTAACGTAGATATATGACCGAACCTAACCAACCCTACCTAACCTAACCTCTCCTACTCTAACGTAAACTTATACTACTAAGTAAATAATTTATGTTCCCAATATAATAATAACTCAAATATACTAATAGGAAACAATTTATTGAAAATTAAGAAAATCACTCGGCCTATTAGGCAAATCGGGCGTTGCATAGTAGGCCGAGAAGTGCGTTCTGGCTACTAGGTACGACATATATATATATATATATATATAGATGAAACCACAGCCCAAGCACTGAGAGAAAAACACCCCGTCAGGGCCGTAGGTGGACCTCCCCCACAGGTCAGGCTCGCCCCTAATCAGGAACCTCTCGTCCTCCGGGAGTCAGAGGTTTATAAAGCTATCGTTTCATTTCCCCCGGGCTCCTCAGGAGGCTACACAGGGGTAAGACCTCAACATGTGAAGGAAATGGTGAACCCTGTTCTTGGCCCAGCTGCAGAAGCGCTCCTGACAGAAATCACAACGTTTGTCAACAACTGCCTCGCCGGGTTAATCCCTGATGAAATCAAACCATTCTTCTTTGGTGCATCTCTATGTGCCCTCAAAAAGAAGGGGGGAGGAATCAGACCCATTGCCGTTGGTAATACCCTTCGCCGCCTAGTTGCAAGGGCTGCTGTCAGAAGTATCCGAACGGAAGCAGCCACCATGCTGCAACCCAACCAGCTGGGGTTTGGAGTCCCCCAAGGCTGTGAAGCAGCGGCTCATGCTGCACGAGCCTACATTAGCTCTCTTACTGAAGACCAGGCAGTAGTAAAATTAGATTTTAAAAACGCTTTCAACTCGGTCAAAAGGGAAGCAATCCTCACTGCAGTCCAGGAACATTGCCCAAGCATTCTCCCGTTTGTGTCAGCAGGCTACAGCAAAGACTCAACCCTCCTGTTTGGCAAACATGAAGTCACCTCAGCAGAGGGAATTCAACAGGGTGACCCACTTGCACCGTTCCTCTTTTGCATAGCGGTTCGAGAAATTACAACCAGACTGTCCAGCGAGCTCAACACCTGGTTCCTGGATGATGGCACTCTGGCAGGCACACAAGATTCCCTGCTAGAAGACTTACAGCTGGTGAAGACACGGGGGGAGTCCATGGGTCTCGTTCTTAGCCCCTCCAAGTGCGAAATTATTGCATCTAGTGAAGTAATCATTAGAGCAGTGAAATCAGTTCTACCAGAAGCCTCAGTCGTTAAACCTACCGACAGCACACTACTCGGAGCACCTCTGGGCCACAATGCCATTGCTGCAGTCCTTGACGAAAAGTTTAGAGACCTAAAGAGGATGGAAGAGAGAATTGGGGACTTGGACTCCCACGATGCCCTCTACCTTCTCACAAAGTGCCTTACCCTGCCCAGGCTAACATACTTCTTAAGGTGTGCACCAACTTTTGGCAACCCACTTCTAAATCAATATGATGAGCTCCTCAGGTCAATATTCAGGAAGGCGCTCAACCTAGATTTAGATGACAGTCAGTGGGACCAAGCAACACTACCAGTGAGATTTGGAGGGATAGGCATACGAAAGGCAACTGAGGTAGCACTTCCAGCATTCTTGTCCTCATGTACAGCAGCCAACGAATTGGTAGGGCAGATCCTACCAGAGCGTATGAGAGAGACAGCGGGAACTCATGATCAAACGTTCATCGAAGCAGCCAGACAATGGGACACCATTGCACACCCTCAACCCCGACCACAAGTCCCAAAAGACCACAAGCAGGCCCACTGGGATGGCCCCATAATGGAAAAGACTGTCACAGCAATGATTGACAACGCTGATGCTGAAAACAAAGCCCGCCTCCTAGCGGTAACAGCACCCCACGCCGGGGATTTTTTATTTGCTGTGCCCAATGCAGCCCTGGGAACTCGCCTCAGTCATGACGCTCTCCGCATTGGAGTTGCCCTTCGCCTTGCCGCCCCCATCCTCACCGAACATAGGTGCATCTGCGGAACTGCGATGGCAGACCAATATGGTCGTCATGGTCTGGTATGTCGTAAATCACAGGGTAAAATTGCAAGACATGAAGAAGTCAACGACATCATCAAGAGGAGCCTCGCCACAGCCCGCTGCCCGGCACAAAGAGAACCACACTTATCCAGACCTAACGACCCTCAGAAGCGCCCTGATGGGGTCACCTTGCTACCTTGGAAGGATGGTAAGCAAGTGGTATGGGACTACACATGCGCTGCCACACTGGCCAGTACCTACCTCCACTACAGCACACGTGAAAGCGGTGGTGCTGCTTCTTTCAGGGAATCGCAGAAAATTATTAAATACAGAGGTCTAGCACACTGCTACAGCTTTGTTCCGATCGGCTCGGAGACCCTCGGTTCGTGGGGAAAATGTGCATTGAAGTTCCTGAAGGAATTGGGGGACAAATTGATCAGCGCTACAAAAGACCAGAGAGCAAAAAGTTTCTTGTTCCAGCGCCTCAGTGTTGCGATTCAGAGGGGAAATGCCTGTTGCGTCTTGGGCACTAGTCCAACTTCAGAGGAATTCGAAGAAGTGTTTGACTTGCAACAATGATCGAACCCGTCTGTGACATTCATCAATGTTTCCCATTGTTGTGTTCTTCAAGAGATCCATAACCTTTAAGCACCTTTTTGCATTATTATTTTTGTATCAACCCATGTATATATTATATATATATATATATATATATATATATATATATATATATATATATATATATATATATATATATATATATATATATATGTATGTATGTAATGTACCTACTAGGTACGACATATATATATATGTGAGTATATATATATATATATATATATATATATATATATATATATATATATATATATATATATATATATACACTCTGGATAAAATGTACAAATAAAAAAAACACCACAATTTCTGTGAATATCGACAAACACATACAATGTGTCTCAACGAACACAACACAGTGTGTGTGTCTGCTGCGCATCGCTTATGATCTTGTCTTCAACAGGACCGAGTCTGCTGTAACGACCGTTGTAAAACACACGAGGATAGTGAATTGTAGATATGCTAGTTTGTTAAATGATAAGACATATGCAGGCACTTTCATGCTATTGGCCTTTGACAAGTGTATGGTTGTGAAAGATTAGATAGACAGTGGGGTAGATAGACAGACTGGGGAAATGGGTTTGCTGGAAGAGAGAGAGAGAGAGAGAGAGAGAGAGAGAGAGAGAGAGAGAGAGAGAGAGAGAGAGAGAGAGAGAGAGAGATGATGCTTGAAGGGAAAGAAGATGCTGGGAAGGAAAGAATGCTCCGGAGTGGAAAGGGATGCTGGGGAAAGGGGGGAGGGAATACTGTGGGGGAGGGAGGGAGAGAAAATGCCTGGATGGAAGGCTGGGAGGGATGAAGGAAGTCATGCATCCTAGCCTCAGTGAATGAAGCCAGCTTGTATCCATAGCCAATTTGGCTGTGAGTTGTCATGGAGACAGAACAGCATCCACCAACCTTTCATCTCTCCAGGACTGCATCGAAGGATGTTGTATTGGTAACGGTTCCAGCGTGTGTATGTTTGTGTGTGCTTGGGAAAAAATACATTATTAACGAAATTCGGCGAGTATGGGCCATTCTACCTATTGGGTAAGACATATGTATTTATATAATTAAGATAAATGCATAATTACTGAACAATGAACTGTTTAGAAAAAAAGGAAAACCATACTTTCCTATCACTTACTTAGGCTTCGGTGCAGGAGTAGTGGACGTTAGAGCAGGAAGCCTGAGTCACGTCTAGGATATACAAGATCTAAAGTGTATAATGTATTATTTGTTGCTGTATTGTAGCATGAACACGTCAGTAGGGCCTATACTGGCCCTTGCAAAGCAGCAACACTGCAACAGGCCTGAACCACACAGCAGGTTAAACCTGTGTTCGCATGATTGCATTCAACACCGAAAGCATAATAATAATAATGTAAGTACTGAGATTCGTAAATACTGAGAGAGCAATAAGCATCCCTAACATGTTTGCAGCTTTGGGTGTCTCACACACACACACACACACACACACACACACACACACACACACACACACACACACACACACACACACACACACAGTGTGTGTGTGTGTGTGTGGGATTGATAGTGTGTGGGATTGATAGGGACTAGTGCATGGAGTCCATATCTAGTCAAGGATAAGACTAAACTGGAAAAGGTTCAAAGGTTTGCCACCAGACTAGTACCCGAGCTGAGAGGTATGAGCTACGAGGAGAGACTACGGGAATTAAACCTCACTTCGCTGGAAGACAGAAGAGTTAGGGGGGACATGATCACCACATTCAAGATTCTGAAGGGGATTGATAGGGTAGATAAAGACAGTCTATTTAACACAAGGGGAACACGCACAAGGGGACACAGGTGGAAACTGAGTGCCCAAATGAGCCACAGAGATATTAGAAAGAACTTTTTTAGTGTCAGAGTGGTTGACAAATGGAATGCATTAGGAAGTGATGTGGTGGAGGCTGACTCCATACACAGTTTCAAGTGTAGATATGACAGAGCCCGATAGGCTCAGGAATCTGTACACCTGTTGATTGACGGTTGAGAGGCGGGACCAAAGAGCCAGAGCTCAACCCCCGCAAACACAACTAGGTGAGTACAACTAGGTGAGTACACACACACACACACACACACACACACGCACTGGAAAGCCTAATGTCAACAGGTTCCAGCTTTTAGGGGAAGGCTCGATGTAAAAGGTGTCTGGGTGAATATACTCTTGTTGTTTTTGAAGATTTCGGGGCTTAGTAGCAGTAGTCTGAACTTCCAGCTTCGACCCTGTGCAGAAACGCCCGCTTGGGGGGGGGGGGTGCTATTTTGATGGCCTTCTTGTGATGGATAGTTGTGGTGGTGGTGGTGGTGGTGGTGGTGGTGGTGGTGGTTGTTTGGTGTGGACTGGTAGGTGGCAGTGGTTGTGATCCTTCCTTCGTAGTGGGATACGAATATTAATAGTTGGTGGAAGTGATGGTTCCTTCGCAGTATGTGGTTGATGTTGGTGATGGTGGTTGCTTGGTGGTAGCTGGTTGAGGATCATGGTGGTTGGTGGTGATAAATGTTGCTTGGTGGTGACTGGTTGAAGTGAGTCACAGTTCCCACTTCATCTTGTCCACCTCTCCATGCATGTGGGAGAGTGTTGTCCACCCTCCATACATGTGGGAGAGTGTTGTCCCCCCTCCATGCATGTGGGAGAGTGTTGTCCACCCCCTCCATGCATGTGGGAGAGTGTTGTCCACCCCCTCCATACATGTGGGAGAGTGTTGTCCCCCCTCCATGCATGTGGGAGAGTGTTGTCCCCCCTCCATGCATGTGGGAGAGTGTTGTCCACCCCCTCCATGCATGTGGGAGAGTGTTGTCCACCCTCCGTGCATGTGGGAGAGTGTTGTCCACCCTCCATGCATGTGGGAGAGTGTTGTCCACCTCTCCATGCATGTGGGAGAGTGTTGTCCACCCTCCATGCATGTGGGAGAGTGTTGTCCCTCCTCCATGCATGTGGGAGAGTGTTGTCCCCCCTCCATACATGTGGGAGAGTGTTGTCCCTCCTCCATGCATGTGGGAGAGTGTTGTCCACCCTCCATGCATGTGGGAGAGTGTTGTCCCCCCTCCATGCATGTGGGAGAGTGTTGTCCACCCTCCATGCATGTGGGAGAGTGTTGTCCACCCTCCATGCATGTGGGAGAGTGTTGTCCCTCCTCCATGCATGTGGGAGAGTGTTGTCCACCTCTCCATGCATGTGGGAGAGTGTTGTCCCCCCTCCATGCATGTGGGAGAGTGTTGTCCACCCTCCATGCATGTGGGAGAGTATTGTCCACCCCCTCCATGCATGTGGGAGAGTGTTGTCCACCCTCCATGCATGTGGGAGAGTGTTGTCCACCCTCCATGCATGTGGGAGAGTGTTGTCCCCCTCCATGCAAGTGAGACAGTGTTATCCCCCCTCCATGCAAGTGAGACAGTGTTGTCCACCCTCCATGCAAGTGAGACAGTGTTGTCCACCCTTCATGCAAGTGAGACAGTGTTGTCCACCCTCCATGCAAGTGAGACAGTGTTGTCCACCCTTCATGCAAGTGAGACAGTGTTGTCCACCCTCCATGCACCACTGCAGCTGAAACGTTAATATTTAGCTAACGCAGAAGCTGGACCGAATATCCCTGCAACAGGAACGACAGCAACCAGAAGAAGAGAAGCAGCCAACATGTCACACTCTTAATTTACTACCTTATTAATACCCAATTAATTTAATACCCCCATATAATGTCATTCATCCAAGCATTAATGTCATGCTTGGTGGTAACTGGTTGAGGGTGGATGGTGTTGGTGGTGATCGTGGCTTAGTGGTGGTTGGTTGAAGGTGATGTTGGTTGGTAGTGGTGGTGATTATATATATATATATATATATATATATATATATATATATATATATATATATATATATATATATATACAACTTTAGAACACTTTCCCACCAGGAGACTCGAACCCTAGCCAGCACAGAAGCCTTCCAGCAACTGGCATAACAGGTACGCCTTAACCCGCTCCACCACCTGCTCAGACCCTTAAAAGAGATGGTAATTTCGGAGTATTTAAATACCCCAAAGATCAACACCTCCCAAGAGCACTAGAGCAAGTGAGGGGTCATTTAAACGTTTATTTCATCAAGTCCCTGTTAATATGGGAAGACACAGTGTCTATGCTTAAGGCACAACTCTCCTAAACACGAGAGTGAAGTATACAACTTTAGAACACTTTGGCATAACAGGTACGCCTTAACCCGCTCCACCACCTGCTCAGACCCTTAAAAGAGATGGTAATTTCGGAGTATTTAAATACCCCAAAGATCAACACCTCCCAAGAGCACTAGAGCAAGTGAGGGGTCATTTATATGTTTATTTCATCAAGTCCCTGTTAATATGGGAAGACACAGTGTCTATGCTTAAGGCACAACTCTCCTAAACACGAGAGTGACCCCTCACTTGCTCTAGTGCTCTTGGGAGGTGTTGATCTTTGGGGTATTTAAATACTCCGAAATTACCATCTCTTTTAAGGGTCTGAGCAGGTGGTGGAGCGGGTTAAGGCATACCTGTTATGCCAGTTGCTGGAAGGCTTCTGTGCTGGCTAGGGTTCGAGTCTCCTGGTGGGAAAGTGTTCTAAAGTTGTATACTTCACTCTCGTGTTTAGGAGAGTTGTGCCTTAAGCATAGACACTGTGTCTTCCCATATTAACAGGGACTTGATGAAATAAACGTATAAATGACCCCTCACTTGCTCTAGTGCTCTTGGGAGGTGTTGATCTTTGGGGTATTTAAATACTACGAAATTACCATCTCTTTTAAGGGTCTGAGCAGGTGGTGGAGCGGGTTAAGGCGTACCTTTTATGCCAGTTGCTGGAAGGCTTCTGTGCTGGCTAGGGTTCGAGTCTAATGGTGGGAAAGTGTTCTAAAGTTGTATACTTCACTCTCGTGTTTAGGAGAGTTGTGCCTTAAGCATAGACACTGTGTCTTCCCATATTAACAGGGACTTGATGAAATAAACGTATAAATGACCCCTCACTTGCTCTAGTGCTCTTGGGAGGTGTTGATCTTTGGGGTATTTAAATACTCCGAAATTACCATCTCTTTTAAGGGTCTGAGCAGGTGGTGGAGCGGGTTAAGGCGTACCTGTTATGCCAGTTGCTGGAAGGCTTCTGTGCTGGCAAGGGTTCGAGTCTCCTGGTGGGAAAGTGTTCTAAAGTTGTATACTTCACTCTCGTGTTTAGGAGAGTTGTGCCATATATATATATATATATATATATCGTATTTGTGTTGCTCACATGGCCCCCAAAAAATGAGGTGATTTGATAAAAATACCATGCCCAAGATTACCATCAGAGCGCCGGCGGGATGATGGGGAAATAGCCTCGGATACCATCATCTTTTGTCCTGTCGTGATGGTCGAGAGGTTAACGTCTCCTGTACACCAGTTGCATAGTGCTCCTGGCAGTATGAGTTCGAGCCACTTTTGGGGTGTGGAGTTTTCAGTTGCATATACGCCTGGGGACCATTCGGCCCTGAGTAAACACTAGATTTAGGAGATGAGGACGAGAGAAAGAGAGAGAGAGAGAGAGAGAGAGAGAGAGAGAGAGAGAGAGAGAGAGAGAGAGAGAGAGAGAGAGAGAGAGAGAGAGAGAGAGAGAGAGAGAGAGAACAACTAGGAAGATAAGCAAAAAAATATAAGTATTGAAACTCCAGGAAGAATTTTAGTGTTAAATTGTAAAGCAAAAAAATGCTTACAAGAACATAATAGTCAATGGAGAGGAGCATTATCAAAATTGTCTAAATAAAGACGACTTGTGCTTTCATAGAAATGGGAAGTGTATTTGTTCTTTTATGTTCTTTCATGTTCTTTTATTTGTTCTTTCTTTTATGGAGGACTCAAATATTTCTAGTCAAGGAGAACGATAGCCAACTGATAAGGGGTAGAGGGGGGCGGGCTAACAGAGACACCAAAGCTATGGTAGTTATATTTTTACCTAACACCAAAAGCCACACAATACAGGGAGAAAATAAAACATATAATCCCAACACACTTCCTCACACACTCACACATGTCTGCCTCACTTCATACCATAAATTCTTTTTCCTCTTTCCCTCAAATTCCCCCACTCACACTCTTCACTAATCCACCATCATCCATGGCTTTAACATGGTCAAACCTTCTCTATGTTGTATCTCCTCAAATCTTACTGTCTATTGACTTTTGCACTTCACATCTCTCTTATGATATTTTCATTCCTTTTCTTACTTTCCTAACACCACACTTGTTCCTCAGAATATCCATTGATACTTTTGTAAATTCTCTCTCTCTCTCTCTCTCTCTTTCTCTCTCTCTCTCTCTCTCTCTCTCTCTCTCTCTCTCTCTCTCTCTCTCTCTCTCTCTCTCTCTCTCTCTCTCTCTCTCTCTCTATATATATATATATATATATATATATATATAATGTATATGTGTATATATATATATATATATATATATATATATATATATATATATATATATATATATATATATATATATGTATATATATATATATATATATATATATATATATATATATATATATATATATATATATATATATATATATATATATATACATATATATATAACTTAATTTAAAAGTAGGTAAATACGAGACAACTGCATACAACATGGAGGAAAAATAGGTAAGGAAAGTAATAATAACCATGATAAAAAAATTAACAAACATTAATTTTTTTTAGAAGAAGAAAGGAGAGAGACGTTAAGTGAGAAGCAGTGCATGTTAAACATGAGAGGGGACTCAGACATTGTCTCTAGTTTGCTGCTTTGTGATTAATGAGAAAGGGTGAGAATTGAGTAGAGCTGTGTGGGAGAGGGGAGACAGTGGGTGAGGGGAAGAGGAGAGGGGAGGAGAGTGTATGAAAAAGGGTAAAGGAGACTTTGCTAAGGGTAAATGTGGTAGAAGAAATTGGTGATACTCTTGGTAAGGAAAGAAGAGAGAGGCGAATTCTTAAACAAACTTTGGAAAATGTTTGAGGATGACTTTCAGCTTCGTGGAGAGTTTTCTCAAACTCGAGAGACCACAACACACACACTGGATACAAAGCAGGTCCCTAGCAAACTTGAAACATAACCATAACGTTCTTATTTACGTTCTTATAACGTTGTTTAAACGCAAAACTAATACAAAATGATGTGATTACGTTGAACGAGGGCCGAGGGGATGAGGTTGAGTTTCAGCTCTTGGGGTCCCAGGTCACGTGAAGATGCAGTGGGACAAAGAATGAGGTAACAGTTGGACAGACAGAGATTATTTTTTCTGTAATTATGAAACTATGATTATTTTTGTATATGTGGAAACTGTCCTGTTCTCAACCCGTCGTCAGGCGATGTTAGCCCAAATTTCGAATATTCCCAAAGACGCATTCGTCAATTTTAACGCACTGAGTAATAAAGTAATGATAATTTGTTGAACTTGAAATATTATAGAACATATTGTAATTCTGAGCATAGTTTGGCCTACGATAGTTTAGGTGTTTTGGTTCTATTGGCTGTGATTTCTATTGGCTATTTGTGAGGGGAGTCCATCCTCAGACTGCTCGTTAATGAGCGTCCGACCCCAAACACGCATTCATCAATTTTAATGTAATGAGTATTAAAAATTTCAATTTCTTATATAAATTTACGTTACATATAATACAATTTGGTGCATTTTTACACGTAAATTTGGTTAGGTTAGATAGAAGTCGGGTTAGGTTAGGTTTAGGTTAGGTTAGATTATATTTAGGTTAGGTTAGATTAAATTTGGGTTAGGTGTTTAAGGTTTGTTGGAAAACCATTGTATTGTAGTTCGTGAGTGAAATGTTTATAGAGATGAGGCTCGAACAGACTACGTTAGCGAAGCGCTGTTCGATAAATGTTTGAAAGTCATCAGTTGCGAATCGTGTGTAATGTGTTTTTCACTCATAAACGATGATGCTCTTGGCTCGTGGACTAACGACCAATTGTCCTTTGTTTACGAGGACGGGCTGACACGAAGTATTAGTAGAGGCGGGGTTTTAACACACAAAGCGAGCAGCGAGACACTGCTTCAAAAATTGGTTCGAGCATAATCTGATGTGATCGAAGTGAAAAGTGTTTTTCATTCGTAAATGGGGAGTTTGGCGCCATGATTAGCGAGTATTTGGCCAGCGTTAACGAGGGACGGGGCTGCCAGTTTTAGTTCAGCGGTGGAGTCAGAGCGCTGTGTGTATCTGGCACTTGATGAAGGGATGTTAACCTTTGGTAAGTGGTGACCTTTCTATATATGTATGTATGGCACTATATATATGACACTGGTGTTTGGGATGTTTCCCCCAGTGTAAACTGCATCGTACGTAATAGAGTATTCACGAACTGTGGCGCTCGTAGGACCTGGATTTAATAATAACAATGGCCATTATTTTGTTTTGTGATCTTTGATGCTGGGAAACCTGTCCTCACACTTAATCCCCAATGCTTAGAAACCTGTCCTCACACTTAATCCCCAATGCTTCGAAACCTGTCCTCACACTTAATCCCCAATGCTTAGAAACCTGTCCTCACACTTAATCCCCAATGCTTCGAAACCTGTCCTCACACTTAATCCCCAATGCTTCGAAACCTGTCCTCACACTTAATCCCCAATGCTTCGAAACCTGTCCTCACACTTAATCCCCAATGCTTCGAAACCTGTCCTCACACTTAATCCCCAATACTTCGAAACCTGTCCTCACACTTAATCCCCAATGCTTCGAAACCTGTCCTCACACTTAATCCCCAATGCTTAGAAACCTGTCCTCACACTTAATCCCCAATGCTTCGAAACCTGTCCTCACACTTAATCCCCAATGCTTAGAAACCTGTCCTCACACTTAATGCACAATAATTTCGACGCTTTCGACTATAGCGTCAGCTTTCCAGTGATATATTAAAATTATAGGCACTGAAATAATGTCGTTTCCTCGGACTAATAAGTATGGGCCACGAATGCTTAGGTTGGGAACGGTCAGAACGGTCAGAGGCTGGCCCTGGAGCCAGAGCTTAATCTTGTAAACACTGGGAGCTTTGTGCACACGTACAAACACCATGAAGATTGAGTCATAACAAATGAAGATTGTAAAGATTATCAGAGCGACCCCGGATTAAGGGTTAGCCAGATAAATGGCTACAGGATTTCATTCCAGTTAAATGCAAGGTAATAAGACTTAGTGATAAAAAGACCAAAGCCCACATTGAACGGTATTACAAAGATAGACAATGCAGGCGATGAGTCACAATAACGTGGCTAAAGTATGTTGACCAGACCACACACTAGAAGGTGAAGGGACGACGACGTTTCGGTCCGTCCTGGACCATTCTCAAGTCGATTGTGAGACTTTTAGCCAGAGGATATGATATGAGGCGTGTACCGGGACTGTAGGGATTGAACTAATAGGAAAACCACACCTCAATTGAACAGTGGCAGAATCGAGGAGACACGATAACGACATTCCAGATTCTCAAGGGGATTTGATGAGGATAGGATCAGTATCAGGTAGAGAAGAACGAGACACGGATGAAAATATGGGATTCAAGAGAATAACAGGGATATAAATAATACAAAAGAGGTAATGTAAGACCAGTGAGCAAATACCATGGACAAAATGAAAACAAAATGTGATGCACAGGTTTCTAACGTAGACATAACGTATATCCGGAGAACCGCAAGTCACACATGATGAAACTGGGCTCGGGAACTAGCGTTCAACCCAGCAACCACATTTAACTAAATGCATTTAGGTGAGTAGACATAAATGATTTTCATAAAAGTAAACCACAGTAATAAGTTTTAATTATAAATTGCTGACATTTGCACACACACACACACACACACACACACACACACACACACACACACACACACACACACACACACACACACACACACACACGATAAACGACAACGCTGAATATAAATGCTTTATTGAATTTTCCACACAGCGTTAACAGAACATTTAAAATCTTTCATATCATCAACTCGCAAGCAACAGGACATTTTAAATCCTTCGATTTATCAACTCGAAATGAACAAAACATTTCCAAATCCCCCGAATCATAATTTCGGAAGCTACACATCCATCTACTTCTATATGAATCTGGTTTTTAGTTCACAGTCGATACTTTGAACCCTTGATATTAATGTCTGCATCAGATCAAAATGAAAATCGATGGTGGAAAGAAGGGCGTAAGAGAGAGAGACGAGATTCGGAAGAGGCGAAATAGGATAAGAGAAATAAAAAGGATGAAACACGTGAAAGACAAATGGGCGGAAGACGAAGTAGACGAAACAAGAATAGGGGGATACGTTGGAATAGGAAGAAAAAGTTGTAGAGAAGGGTGGTGGTTAAGGGAGAGAGAAAGTGAGGGAAGGGGTTTGGGTAGGTGAGAGAGAGAGAGAGAGGGGTATGGTAAGGTGAGAGAAAGTGGAAAATAAGGGTGAGGGAGGGTGACAAACTGAGAGGGAAAGGTGTGCGAGGTTGAGAGAAAGTGAGAGAGAGAGAAAGAGAGAGAGAGAGAGAGAGACAGACAGAGGTGTTAGAAACGAAAAGAAAATAGAGAAAGTGAGAATAACGAGAATCAAAAGACGAGACTGGAATGGAAGAAAGAACCAGATCACAAAAGAGGAAAAAAGGAAGGGGGCGGTAAGAAGTGAAAGTGATAAAGAAGAGGCAACAGAGAGGGGGAACGGCATTTTTCAACTACTGAAGATAGGAGGCCTTATCAGCCAGCCTCCGGGGAATTTGTAAAATAACCTAAGTAGGTCTGGCTGCCCCATATTTCTGTCTTAGTTATCCTAAGTTGCCTCCTCGTTATCCTAAGTTGTCTCCCAGTTATCATAAGTTGTTTCCCACCCGTTAGCCTGCGTTATCGACGTTAGTAAGACCGTAGACGACATTCTTGAGATCATTTTACACAACCGTGAGTTTACTTTTGAAGTATCAAGAGAGTGTGTTCCGTACGCTTGACGTAACTTGACGGAACATGACGTAACGTAACGTAACCCGACTTAATCTGACGTAACATGTAATCTGAGGTAACGACGTAACCTATGTAACTTGATGTAACCTGAGGTAACGACGCAATATGATGAATGGACGCAACTCGATGTAACTTGACGTAAGTTCATTCAACTCGATGTAACTTGACGTAACCTGATGGAACTTGACCTGCTGTCAATCCTTGTTTGCGTGACAATGAACCTAAATGCCAGAGCTTAGAATAACTTGTTATATTTCATTTCAAAACAATTTAAAGATGGGAACTATCAGGAGAAAGCGCCATTAAGCCCTTACGACTATACAGTTAAACATTTAGAGAAAGAGAGAGAGAGAGAGAGAGAGAGAGAGAGAGAGAGAGAGAGAGAGAGAGAGAGAGAGAGAGAGAGAGAGAGAGAGAGAGAGAGAGAGAGAGAGAGACCATTTAAGGTCACGAATGGCAACCACGCTCA